>NC_063357.1:4095392-4222380 GCF_021869965.1 Rhincodon typus | reverse complement strand
TCTTCTATCCGCCTCCCACTCTCTCCCTATTTATTTCAAAACCCCCTTCCCCTCCCCCTTTTCTGATGAAGGGTCTAGGCCCGAAACGTCAGCCTCTCTGCTCCTATGATGCTGCTTGGCCTGCTGTGTTCATCCAGCCTTGCACCTTGTTGTCTCGGATTCTCCAGCATCTGCAGTTCCTACTATCTCTGATACAAACATAAATATATGTTTTAACTTTTAGGAGCTGATTTGAGTTACAACCAGCATCATAGTGCTGAATGCAACCCAAACCACGCTTTAACCATTCCGCGCAGGCCTATAGGGTTCATCGTTACTTGCGAAATACTTAAAAGGGATGTGAAAATATTATTGCACTCTTCAACAAGAAGGGGATCATCAGCAAAGTGATGGAAGGCGGCACTGACTACTGTCAAGTGGCACTTGTAAAGTAATAACGTGCTCACTGACGCTAAGTTTGGATTTTGCCAGGGCCACCTAGCTCCTGACCTCATTAGAGTTGGTCCAAAGTTGGACAAACTTATTGAGCTCTATAGAGGTCAGGCGATAGTATCTGCCCTGGACTTCAGGGCCTCATTTGACCAAGAATAACATCAAGGAGCGTAGCAACACTGGAATCAAAGTGAATCGGGGTGGGGGAGGGTAGTAGAGGGGAGGGGGGAATTCTCTGCTGGTTGGAATTATACCCAGCACAAAGGAAGCTAATTGTGGTCGTTAGAAGTCAGCTCCAGGACATCTCTGCAGGAGTTCCTCAGGGTAGTGTCCTAGGTCCAACCATCTTCAGCTGCTTCGTCAATGACCTTCCCTCCGTTATAAGGTCAGAAGTGGGAATGTTCGCCGATGATTGTACAATGTTGAGCACCATTCGCGACTCTTCAGATACTGAAGCAATCCATGTTCAAATGCAACAAGATCTGGACAATATCCAGGCCTGGGCTCACAATGGCATTTCAATCACTGAATCCCCCAATGAGAGGTATAGATAGAGTTAATGCTCGCTGTCTTATCCCTGCAATGGTGAATTTCAAGACTAGGGGGCACATTTTTAAGGTGAGAGGAGATTTTAAAAAGACATGAGGCAATTTTTTTACACAGAGGGTGATTTGCATGTGGAATGAACTCCGTGAGGAAGTGGTGGATGCGGGTACAATTGCAACATTTAAAAGACATTTGGATAAATATATGAATAGAAAAGGCTTGGAGGGATATGGGCCGGGAACAGGCAGCTGGGACGAGTTTAGTTTGGGATTATTGTCGGCATGAACTGGTTGGACCGAAGGGTCTGTTTCCATGCTGTATGACTCTAAAGAATTGAACCGGCCATATGGTCAGAAAGTGAGGAATTCAGTAGCTCACCGCCTGTTTCATTGAAACCATCATCTACAAGGCACACGTCAGGAATGTGATGGAATACTCCCTAATTGCCTGGATGTGTGTATCTCCAACAAAACTCAAGAAACTTGACACCATCCAGGGCAAAGCAGCCCGCTTGACCTCCCTCCACCGCCTTCAACATTCACTCTCCACCTGCACTATCTAAAAACTGACCTGACACCTCAGTTTAAGGTGGAAGTTCACCACCATCTTCCCAAGAGTAATTAGGGACGATTGTCACATTCCATGAACGAATACACAACACAAAAAAAATGCATGGAATTGCCTTCTGTTAAACCGATATGGAATATATCATGGATACTACTGGAAAAGAAGATTTATCTGTCTCTCAACTGATAATACTTTTAGAACATTTGTTTACTCTCCGTTTATGGGATCTTTTGGCTAGCAGTTTCCCACAAGAATGACAGCACTTCAGAAGTAATTCATTTAGAATGAATCGTTTTAGGAAGCCCAGAATCCCGAAAGATGGTTCATAAATGCTCAGTCTTTGTTGAAATCATGTTCTTATCACGGACGCATTTGATATTGCCACAGTTACAGGATCTAAGTAGGAGAGAGGTAACCCGCAGAAGTTTGACTGGATTGTAAGGAAAACGCGGAGAGGTACCAACAGATGATGGACTGTTCGTCAGAGTGCACAAGCAGGGTTCCTGTCGCAGTAATGAACATTTCAGCTGTGCCCAGGGCACTCCTGATAATGCCCACACACTGCTAACATTGGCATTGATCTGCGGGGCAATGCCAAAGGTCTCGCCGTCTCTCTCGGCCCTTCTGCAACTCCAGGCGAATGGGGAGCGCCCACTAGTTCCTGGTGCAGTTCATACCGTTTTTTTTTCATATCTCGGTTCCCGGTTCTGGGTTTAACGGGAACACACTGCATTGCCACAAAGTGTAACCGGTTCAGACTCAACACAAAGCGGCGGCGTGAAGACATCTTTCGGGTCACACTCTGACGGGGTTGGGGGCAGCGTGAGCCCGGGGGATCTTCGGGGGAATTAGGAAAGTCTACTCCGGTTATCTTCGGGGGAATTAGGAAAGTTTACTCCGCACAGTAAAATCCAAAAGGTGGGAGAAGAGCCTGGAGACCCAGCTTCGGTTTGGGGACGCATCTCTGCTGGCACCAACAGCAGATGCTGAGACAGTAACCCCCAGTGATAACGGAATGAGATAGTGTAGGAGATCTGCTGATTGTGAATCCTGTGTGTTTTCACCCGGAGATCTTGTTATTTTTCACCACGCGTTGGACAAAGTTTTTGTTTTAGCACCGTGTACAGTTCTTCAGGAGGATTGGTTTGTCTGAAATTCATACGGCGCCAGGTCTGAGGGCAATGTTGATTTATGGTCAATCTGACTTCTTCGTGCTGCAAATCCATTCCCCCCACCCCAGCCAGCTTTCAGAATTCTCACCTCTCTTTCATAAAACATCTGCGAAATGAATCCTGTGAGACTGCCCGACACCAACATGTTCTGAAACAGTAATATGGAAACCAGGACCCCGAGATGAGGCCCCAGGGCTCGGCGCTGAAGCCCTCCAACACAAATGGTCAAGGAAATCCGGAACTGGCGCGCAGCAAAGTGTTGAGTTGGGGGTGCAATTGACAAATTCAGAACTGAGATTTTTGGGTAAGGACATTAAGAGATACAGAATGCGGACAGATCACCAGAGTTGACACACAGACCAACCATCATTTAATTAAACGGGGGATAAGGTCCGAGGAGTTGAATGGTCTCCTGTTCGTGTGTGGACAGTCTACACGTTTAGATTTAGAATATTTCCTCCATTATTTTAACAGGGAGTTGTAGTAATACCAGACATCTCCCCCAAAGGCACAAACTTGACTTGAACTCCCTGTCCTGTTATGTACTTCCAAGGTCGCAAAGTTAATTCTAATTTATAGTAACCCTGTAACTTACATACATATATAAATACATCCTGATGTTACAAAGCATTAACCATCAAACACGACACGTGTCCGTGTGATTCTACCTTGGTCTTTTATTTTAAGCACAAAGATTTCTGTTAGATTAGGACACAACTTGATGACGAAGAGGCACATTAAGTAGTCGGCAGCTTTTCAGAATCCGGAATTTTAAGTTTGGTTGAGGTAAAGTTGACAGCCGGAAGGTTAGTCGAACAAAGAAATGTTTTGCAGGGCGTGCAGTCAGTCTTTGATCATCTCTTATTTTCCACGGGAGGGGAGTAGATGAGGATCAGAATTGCCTGCAGGAAAAGGCTGGCCTATCTGCCGTTGATGAGTCCTCACAGACCTGCCCAGTAACTGGCTAAGATGCAGCAGAAATTCATGTCCCCTCGTCCCGCCCTCCAAACAACTTAAGGGAGAGAAATATGGGTTTCATTTTTGATTTTACTGATCCATGCTCGTGCCAAACACTTTAAATCATCTAAGATGAAAACCCGCTGGCTACAATCAAGCCGTTCTGAAACATTTTGAAAACAGATCATAAACATTATTAGATAGAAACAGTGCCTGATATTCAGAGCGGGACAAGACCGCATCTTTCATCTGTATTTCCACCAATTTAAAGTTAAATTTTATTAAGAGTAAGAGCTTCATGGAAGTAGTTTGTCCAAGACCGGAGCAGTCCCCATGCTCCGACCTGGCAGTAATACATACTGCAGCCAGAGAAGATTAACTCTTTGTCAATAGACGCGAAGCTGGAAAAGCACAGCAGGAAGGTGGACGGGTTAGATGAGGTCAGGGAGGCCAGGAGGAGGGGGAGGTCTGGACATGAGATAAAGCTGGAGGTGGAGGGATTTTGAAGCCGGTGGAGTCAATATTGAGGCCACGAGATAACAAGGTGCAGAGCTGGATGAACACAACAGGCCAAGCAGCATCATAGGAGCAGAAAGGCTGACGTTTCGGGCCTAGACCCTTAACTAGAAGTGGGGGAGGGGAAGGGGTTTCTGAAATAAATAGGGAGAGAGCGGGAGGTGGATAGAAGATGGATAGAGGAGAAGATAGGTGGAGAGGAAACAGACAGGTCAAAGAGGCGGGGATGGAGCCAGTAAAGGTGAGTGTAGGTGGGGAGGTAGGGAGGAGATAGGTCAGTCCAGGGAGGACAGACAGGTCAAGGGGGCGGGATGAGGTTGGTAGGTAGGAGATGGGGGTGGGGCTTGAGGTGGGAGGAGGCGATAGGTGGGAGGAAGAACAGGTTAGGGAGGCGGGGATGAGCTGGGCTGGTTTTGGGATGCGGTAGGGGGAGGGGAGATTTTGAAGCTTGTGAAATCCACATTGATACCATTGGGCTGCAGGGTTCCCAAGCGGAATATGAGTTGCTGTTCCTGCAACCTTCAGGTGGCATCGTTGTGGCACTGCAGGAGGCCCAGGATGGACATGTGGTCTGAGGAATGGGAGGGTGAGTTGAAATGGTTCGTGACTGGGAGATGCAGTTGTTTAGTGCAAACCGAGGGTAGGTGTTCTGCAAAGCGGTCCCCAAGCCTCCACTTGGTCTCCCTGATGTAGAGGAGACCTCCTCCCACCCACCCTCCTGCAAAAATACCATCCCCTATTTCCAATTCCTTCGCCTCCGCCGCATCTGTGCCCAGGATGAGTAATTCCACTCCCGAACGTCTCAGATGTCCTCATTTTTCAAGGACCGCAACTTGCCCCCCTCAGTGGTCGAGAACGCCCTCGACCGTGTCTCCCGCATTTCCCGCAACTCATCCCTCACACCCCCTCCCCGCAATAGCAACCAAAACAGAATCCCCCTCATCCTCACGTACCACCCCACCAACATCCGGATCCAACGCATCATCCTCCGACACTTCCGCCATCTGCAATCCGACCCCACCACCAAAGACAGTTTTCCCTCCCCACCCTTATCTGCTTTCTGGAGGGACCACTCTCTCCGTGACTCCCTTGTCCGATCCACACTCCCCTCCAGCCCCACCACACCCGGCACTTTTCCCTGCAACCGCAGGAAGTGCTACACCTGCCCCTACACCTCCCCCCTCACCCCCATCCCAGGCCCCAAGAAGACTTTCCACATCAAGCAGATGTTCACCTGCACATCTGCTAATGTGGTATACTGCATCCGCTGTTCCCGTTGTGGCATCCTATACATCGGGGAAACCAAGCAGAGGCTTGGGGACCGCTTTGCATAACACCTATGATCAGTTCGCACTAAACAACTGCACCTCCCAGTTGTGAACCATTTCAACTCCCCCTCCCACTCCTCAGATGACATGTCCATCCTGGGCCTCCTGCAGTGCCACAACGATGCTACCCGAAGGTTGCAGGAACAGCAGCTCATATTCCGCTTGGGAAACCTGCAGCCCAATGGCATCAAGTGGACTTCACAAGCTTCAAAATCTCCCCTCCCTCTACCGCATCCCAAAACCAGCCCAGCTCATCCCTGCCTCCCTAACCTGTCCTTCCTCCCACCTATCCCCTCCTCCCACCTCAAGCCTAACCCCCATCTCCTACCTACTAACTTCATCCCGCCCCCTTGACCTGTCCATCCTCCCTGGACTGACCTATCTCCTCCCTACCTCCCCACCTACACTGACCTTTACTGCTCCTTTGATGCTGCTTGGCCTGCTGTGTTCATCCAGCTCTACACCTTGTTATCTCAGATTCTCCAGCTTTTGCAGTTCCTACTATCTCTGAATCAATATTGAGGCCATTGGTCTGTAAGCTCCCAAGGCAAACTATCAGGTGTTGTTCCTCCAGGACATCCCAGATATCCTCTTACTATAGGGACTGGAATTTCTCTTCATCCGTAGTTGACCTCAACCACATTTTTTTTCTTTATTCATTCACAGGATGAGGGTGTCACTGGCTAGACCAGCATTTATTGTCCATCCCTAATTGCCCCAGAGGGCGGTTAAGAGTCAACCATATTGCTGTGGGTCTGGAGTCACATGTAGGCCAGACCAGGTAAGGATGGCAGTTTCCTTCCCTAATGGACATTAGCGAACCAGATGGGTTTTTCCAACAATCGATAATGGATTCATGGTCATCATTGGACTTTTAATTTCAGATAGTTATTGAATTCAAATTCCACCATCTGCCATGGCAGGATTTGAACCTAGGTCCCCAGAACATTATCTGGGTCTCTGGATTAACAGTGCAGCGATAATACCACTAGGCATTGCCTATCCTAAATTTCCCACACTTCTGCCCTCAAACCCTTTACCCCTGACAACAATAAGGATACAGTCCCTTTAGTCCTCACATACCACCCCACCAACCTCTGAATCCAATGCATCATCCTCCAAAATTTCTGCGACCTACAATCAGACCCCACCACCAAAAAGATATTTCCTTCCCCAGCCCTGTCCACTTTCCACAGGGACTGGTCATTCTGCTACTCCCTCATCAGCTCTACACGGCCCACCAACTTCTTCACCACAACCAGTACCTTTCCCTGAAATGGCAAGAAGTCTGACACCTGCCCCTACATCTCTCCTCTCACCTCTGCCCAAGGCCCCAAAAAATCTTTCCATATTCAGAAGAGATTCTCCCGGACCTCATCCAATCTGATCTATTGTATCCATTGCTCCCAATGTGGTTTCCTGTGTAATGGGGAGACCAAACGTAGACTCCAGGACCGGTTCATGGAGCATCTGTGCTCTGCATGCACCATCCAACCCAACCTTCTGGTTGCCATCCATTTTAACTCCCCTTCTCACTCCCCTGGTGACAGGTCCATCCTTGGCCTCTTCCACTGTCAGAATGAAGCCAAATGTAAACTGGAGGAACAGCATCTGATATTTCACCTTGTGAGCTTACGGCACAATGGCCTCAATATTGACTCCAATGGCTTCAAAATCGCTCCACCCCGAGCCCTCATCTCATGTCCAGATCTTCCCCTCCTCCTTGCCTCCTTGACCTGATCTAACCTGTCCATCTTCCTACTCACCTATTCACTCCACCCTTCCCACTGTCCAATCACAATGACCCCCTACCTGCATCCAACTATCACCAGCCCCTACTTACCCTTCCCCCATCCTCACCCCTTCCACCTCCCATTTACTTCAGGGCTAACTTAACCCCTCCTGACAGAGGGTTTTGGCTTGAAACATTGACTTTGCTGCTCCTCGGATGCTGTCTGACCTGCTGTGCTTTTCCAGCTTCACATGTATTTTGTCTGGCTTCCAGCACCTGCAGTCCTTACTGTCTCCAAGATTAACTCTTTACCAAGTCCCATTCTAAACCATCCTCATTAGGTAATGATGGGGACCAGTGCAGGAGAGGAGGAAGGAAAACAGAGAATACATTGTAGATGAGATAACTCCACACAGTTCAATCCTGACAACTTTACCAAAGTCCGTCTAAATATAATTTGCCAACATCTTAACAGAGAATTCAATCCATTTTTTGGAAATTTTTAAAACACTCATCTTATGGCAATTGCATTACATGGGCCAATCACCATCGGATTCCATTCTCAATCCATTGTCTCTATTGAGCTATTTAAATCATTAATTGTGGAGGTAAAAATAAAATACTCAGAATGCTGGAAATCTTAAATAAAAACAGAAGGAAACCTGGCTGGATTGGCAGCACTTGGGTACAATGGGACTGATGGGTTGATGGGCCAAGGAGTGGCAGATAGAGTTTAATTTAGATAAATATGAGGTGCTGCATTTTGGCAAGGTAAGTCTGGGCACTTAATGGTAAGGTCCTGGGGGGGGTGAGGCCCAAGAAAGAGACCTTGAAGTGCAGGCTGACGGTTCCTTGAAATGGAGTTGCAGATGGAATGGATAGTAAAGAAGGCGATTGATACACTTGCCTTTATTGGTCAGTGTACTGAGTATATGAGTTGGGAGGTCATGTTGCAGCTGTACCCGACACTGGTTAGACCACTTTTGGAATACTGTGTTCAGTTCTGGTCTCCCAGCTAGGGAAAAGATGTTATGAAACTGGAAAGGGTTCAGAATAAATTTACAAAGGATGTTGCCAGTGTTGGAGGGTTTGAGCTATTGGGAGAGGCTGAATAAGCTGGGGCTATTTTCCCTGGAGTGTTGGATGCTGAGGGGTGATCTTATAGAAGTTTATAAAATCATGAAGGGCATGGATAGTGTGAGTAGCCAAGGTCTTTTCCCCAGAGTGGGGGAATCCAAAAGTAGAGGGCTTGGGTTTAAGGTAAGAGGGGAAAGATTTAAAAGGGACTTCAGAGGCAACTTTTTCACATTGTGGGTGGTGCATGTATGGAATGAGCTGCCAGAGGAAGCAATGGAGGCTGATACAATTACGACTTTTAAAAGGCATCTGGATGGGTACATGAATAGGAAGAGTTTAGAGGGAAAAGTGCCAAATACTGGCAAATGGGATTATCTGGTCAGCATGAACAAGTTGGACTGAAAAGTCTGTTTGCATACTGTGCATCTCAATGACTGAAGAAGGGTCACTGGACCCAAAACATAGCCTCAAATAATGTAACCTGCAATGTAAGCTGTATGCCTCTAAGTCTTTTTGATCTGTACATCCTTTGCTTGCTGTGATCTGCCTGTACCGCTTGTAAACAAAACACTGTATTTTGGTACACGTGACAATAAAATCAAAATCAAAATCTGCTTTCTCTCTACAGTTGCTGCCAGTCTTGCTGAGTTTCTCCAGCACTTTCTGTTTTTGTTTCAGATTTCCAGCGTCCACGGTTATTTGTTTTTTGCACAGAGATCTGGGTGACCCAGTACAAGAATCACAGAAAGTTAGTGTGCAGGTACAGGATGTATACAATATCCAATCTGGACAATATTCAGGCTTGGGCTGACAAGTGGCAAGTAACATTCACGCCACACTAATGCCAGGCAATGACCATCGCCAATAAGAGACAATCTAACCACACCCCTTGACATTCAATGGTGTTACCATCACTGAATCCTACTATCAACATCCTGGGGGTTATCATTGACCAGAAACTCAACTGGATGCACCACATTAACACAGTGGCTACAACAGCAAGCCAGAAGCTAGGAATACTGCGACGAGTATCTCACTTCCTGACTCCCCAGAGTCTGTCCACCATCTGCAAGGCACAAGTCAGGAGTGTGATGGAATACTCCCCACAAGCCTAGATGGGTACAGCTCCAACAATACTCAAGAAGCCTGATGCCACCCAGGACAAACCAGCTTGCCTGGTTGGCACCACATCAACAAGCATCCACTCCCTCCAGCACTGATGCTCAATAACAACTGGGTGTACTAAGTACAAGATGCACTGCAGAAATTCATCAAAGATCCTCAGTCAGCACCTTCTAAACCCATGACCACTTCCATTTAGAAGGACAAGGGTAGCAGATACATGGGAACCCCACCACCTGCAAGTTCCCCTCCAAGGAACTCACCACCCTGACTTGGAAGTATGTCATTGTTCCTTTGCTTTATTCGGTCAAGCTCCTGAAATTGCCTCTCTAACAGCATTTTGGTCTACCTACAACACATGAACTGCAGCAGTTCAAGAAGGCAGCTCACCATCACATTCTCAGGCACAACTAGGGACAGGCAATAAATGCTGGCCAGCCAGCCACAGCCACATCAACAAAAGAATAAAATGAAGTAATCAGGAAAGCTAACAGAATGTTATGTTTTATTGTAAGGGAAGTTGAATGTACGAGTGGGGAGATCATGCTTCGGTTATAAAGGGTATTGGTGGGACCATATCTGGAGTACTGTGTACAGTACTGGTCATCATATGCTATGGAAGGATGTTAATATGTTGGAAGCAGCAGAGAAGGTTTACTAGAATAATGCCTGGAATGTGAGGAAAGGCTACTCAGATTAGGCCTGTATCCTCTGAAGTTTAGAAGAGTCAGGGGTGATTTAATTATAACATACAAGATTCTGAGGGAACCTGACTGGCTGAATGTGGAAAGGGTTAAAAATAAATGGGCACCCGTTTAAAACAGAGATGAGGAAACTTTGTTTTCTCTAAGAGCGTTGTTTGTCTTTGAAATTTCCTTCCTCAAAAGGCAGTGGACGTAGAATCATTAAATATTTCTAAGGCAGAGATGGGTAGATTTTTGATTACCAAGGGGATGGAAGATTATGGGGGACATGCAGGAATGTAGAGTTGAGGTTAAAATCAGATGAGCAATAATCTTACTGAATGGCAGAACAGACTTGAAGTGACGAGTGGCCTACTCTTGTTCCTTGTTCACATGTAGAACCAGAGTTAACATTTCAAACTCATTCTGGGGATGTGTGCACCACTGGCAAGGCCGCTATTGATTGTCTTTCCCAGCTAGTCCTCAAATGGTGCTGGTGGATTTTCTTTCAGCCTAAGATAGTAGTTCCATACAATGAGTGCCTGGCTAGCTGATGTCAGAGTGGAGTTAAAATCCAACCCCTGTTATGGGACTGACATCCAAAATGAGTATAGACAACAAAAGAAGGAGCTGGAGGTATGAAATCATGTGATGAAACTTCCCTGATTAGGTGACTAATCGGCATTGGTCACTATTCCTCCTCTTCTAGCACATGCAACCTGACATACAACTAAAGAAGGGAAGGACACAATGGACTGCAGGACGGTAAACTCTAGTAATACATTGTATGTTCCAAAATAATGGCCAAACTTGGGCCTCTCAGATTTAATGCTAACTTTTTCTTTGTAGTTCTAGCTGGTGACACTGATTAAACACACCCCAAATTTTCAGATTAGCTATTTGTGCATCAAATGTCTTTTTCATTGGATTTGAGTTCTGATTCTGTGATCAATAAAATCTGATGCACAACAAAATACTTGAGCTGTACAGAATAACCACAATTCATGAGACAAAAGCCAAGCACCTACTTCTGACCCAGGTGTAACCTTGTATGCCATTGTAAACAAATGGTGGTTTGGAACAGTACCCTTAACATGTATTTATTACAATGCCATTTATGTAGCAACTTTCATGACTTCAGGATGCCTAGAAATGCTTTTGAACTGCACTCACTGTTGTAATATTGGTAATGCAGTGATTCGAACAAAGCACAAATGGCAGCTAAACCATCTGCTTTAGCATCTTTGGCAAGGGATAAAATTTGTTCATTGAAAATTGGAGTTAGCCGGTGAGTGCATGATTAAATACTAGAAATACTGGTTGAACAATTTTGGTTTGTCTTTCCATCAGGATTAAACGCACAAAAGAAAGATGCCATTTTAAAGTCATCTGATGAAGGAGCAATGCTCCGAAAGCTTGTGATTCCAAACAAACCTGTTGGACTGTAACCCGGTGTTGTGTGACTTCAGACTTTGTCCACCTCAGTCCAACACCGGCACCTTCACATCATTGCGCACATACACGAGACTGACCTCTAGAACTGCACCGAGGGGTTGGCCAAATGATGGAGCTGTGACTGCATGACGACAGATCCTGTCACCAGTGCTATTTCATGAATTATACCTTTGTATTTTGATGTGAGATGAGATACAGCAAGTACATGATGCTTTTGAAGATAAGGTATCTTTACACAATTCCAGATTCTGATTATTGGGATTAATTTTGGGAGTTAACTCGGATTGGATGGGTCAGGGGGATATCTTTCCTGCTACAAAGTGAAATAACCAGGTAATGTTGGTTTTTACGTAACTGATGAAAATTCTGAAGAAAAAGCATCAACGGGCACAAAGGCAAAATAATGAAATGCTCGAAATTGACATAAGAACTAAACATGTTGGAGAAACTCATTAGATTAGACAGCATCTGTGGAAACATACTTAACATTTCAGGATCTTTCATGCATTAACTGGTCTCAGTTAATATTACACCCCAGTCCAACCCTAGCATTCCTAAGCTGTAGCTTGCTTGTCACACTCTTGCCTCTCGCTACGAGGTTTGGTGGGCTCGATTTGGGCTCTAGGCATCTAAGGATATACAGTAGGGCTGGCATTGCCCGGAGGACTTTTTTTTTTCTCTGAGATCCTTTCTACACTCTCAAGTGGATGCAATAGTTCCCAGGGTATTATCCAGACATTCTCCCTGACTTCCTTTTCAATGTGTATCTCTCAACTAACACTTTTTATAGATAATCAAGTTGTTTGTATTTCTAGGTTTTGCTGTTTATATTTCAGATTTCCAGCATCCACAGTATTTTGCTTTTGTATTAAACTTCAAATTATTGCTTGTGGATGCATGCTGAATGCAAATGGACTAAATGTTATAACCATGCTATGCTTCGAAGTGCTTAATTAACTGTAAAACATGCCCTGAGGTCATGAAATGTGCTGCAGAACTGAAAAACCAAATCTTTTCTCTTTAGCGCCCATCACAAATGGACCGATTACATTTGGCATTGGTGTGTTTCACACCTATTCCAGACCCTATTTACACAGTGTCATTCTACTCTGAAGCTGTCTGGAGCCAGGACACTGCCAGACAATCAGTACTCTCCCAACTAATGGCTTGTGTATCTCAAGGCAAGTTTGAGATACCTTCCCTTTCTCAACACAGTTGCTGTTTTTAGTTGGGATTCCGGAGGTCCGTGAGCTGGCTCCTTCAGTTTATATTGCTAAATCTGTCTCCTTTATCCCTATGACAGAAACCATTAGGAATGTAAACTCAAGCTGACAATGGATGTCAGATATATCCTCCATTAACATTGACCAGCAGGCTCCTTTCAATCTGGGGCCAACCATGTTTGGATGCATAGTCACAGACACAATCACATAGACAGAGTCATGGAGACACATTTCTATGGAGCCAGAAGGTTCTGAGCTTGATTAATTTGGGGGGCAGCGCAGTTGGATTTAATACTGCTGAACAAGAAATGGGAAGAATTAGCTGGTATTGCAAATCCTGATCATTTTCCATGACCCCCCAAAGGAAGTGCATTGATCACGATCAAGTGATAATAAGATTGGGCTGAGCTGTGATGCCTCCACTGTTGATTATTATGTCAACATTCACAGGACTCCTGTGGTGCAGTGGAAGTATCCCTACCTCTGAGTCACAAGGCTCAGATTCAAGACCCAACTGCTCAAGAAGTGTATAATAACATGTCTGAACAGATTGATTAGAAAAATACCTATACAGTGACACTACTGGGTCAGAATGCTGGTATTCAAAATGCACAGAACAAAATCTGTAAAGAGTTTTGCAAAATATACAGCCATTTTGTGTCAACAGTCTTGGTCTGGATGAAACATTGAGAATAGTCAGTGCCTTGTGAGCTGTCCATGAAAATTAGTTGGAATGTGTTTTTTTCAGTTTGTGTGAGTACAAACTCTATACTTTCTTTCCTGTTCTCTTGGTCTAATTTATCATGTGTTAACTGAGGCCTTCTGATAGCCATCAGAAAATGTTAATGGATGATAACTCTCTCTGAGGAGCTGCTTCACATTCACTCTCCATCTGCAGAGTACTGATGCTCTGATTGGCAAACAAGTCACAGAGAATCACATTACACGACCAAACCACAGATAACAATAATTCACTAAAATGAAGATTCACATTTCCTCAAGCTCAATTTTTGTTGCTAATAGGAATTTAACTGAAATAAAACAAAGAACTGCAGATGTTAGAGATCTGAAACAAAAACAGAAATTGCTGGTGAAACTTAACAGGTCTGGCAGCATCTGGGGGGAGAAAATTGCATTTCACTGACAATTTCAGAATCTGACAGAACTTTTGTTCTGCCTCAAACAAACAGAAAATGATGGAAAAATTCAATGGCTTGTGGAGTACCTGTTGAAAACAGAGTCAACGTTTCAAGTACAGTATGACTCTTTTTCAGATCTGGTTTTAAAAGGTTATCACTGACTCAATTTTTTACTTTATATTTGGATATGTAAGCATGTTATGAATAAAAAAAAATTTGTTCTTACAGCTGTCCTTCCTCCATCCACCTTGCATCTGAGAGAGCTCCTGCTTTGATAGTGATGAAGACAGGAACCATGAGAATGAAGTCCTATTTTATAAGGATGCAACTTGTGCTGTGTACAGACCTGGACATGGGAGAAATCTTCATTCTGATCCTCTATGAATAACTAATTATAAAGACAAACGCATATCTCTAGTGCATAGTACTGCAAACGGCTTCAAATTCACAAACCCTGGGATCTGTGAACACTGGCACTTAATCAGTTCATTAGGAACAGGGATGACTGTCACAGACATACACCTGATGGTTACAATCACAGAGATTTGGAAACTGATGATTATTGGTCTGTTTTGCTAATTACTTGATGGAATGGAACAGTTCCAGATGTGGAGTCCTGACATCTGTGGACAATTAATCAGAATATATACCGGTAATCAGGTAAATGGATTCAAGTGTAGTCTGGCCAGCTTCCACTGAGGTCACCTAAGGACCAAAACCCTTGTCTGATTCAGTAATTCAAAAGAGCAGTCATTGTCTCAAAGGCAGAAGCTTAGGGGGCCTCCCCATGATTTGATGTAGAAATGGAATACATTGTTCCAGAACTAAACCAAGTGGACCAAACATTCACTGTTTCCAACTCTGTTCCAGGTTAATTACCGTCATCTGGAGTTGCTAAATGTGTCCTTGGTGACATTGGACTGGGGAAAGGGGATCAATGCAAGGGATGGAAATTATATGAAACCTGGGAAGAGCTTTGGTTAAATACTGTCTAAATTTAATTCTAGACAGTCCTTGAGAGCACGTTGGAAGAGGTGCAGTGTGGATCCATGCAAATGCATTAGTTCCAGTAGCTCAGAAGCAATTGACCAGAGTGATACCTGGAATGAGTGGGTTGTCTTCTGAAAATAGGCTGGATAGACTGGCTTGTTTCTGCAGGAGTTTAGAAGGGTGAGGATGGTCCCAAATAGTCTTAACAAGGTGGATGTGGAAAGTATGTTTTCTCTTGTGGTTGAATCCAGAACTCTTTAGCACAGAGCTGAAGAAAATTCTTTTCTCTCAGAGGATTATGCAACTTTAAAACTCTGTCTCAGAAGGTGGTGGATGCAGGGTCATTGAGAATTTTTGAGACAACGACCGATAGATTCTTGTTAGGCAAGAAACTTGAAGGTTGCTGGCGGTAAATGGGAATGTGGAAAAGGTGCGAATGTTTGACTGTCAGGTAAAGGTGGGATTATGTTCGGGTTGTGACTAGAACACTAAACCCCAGGAGCAAAAGACCTTTCAGATGTCCACTGTCCAGGTTCCCAGTCATGAAAGACCATTTAGATGGGATTGTCAGGAAATGGCCAGTGCCAGAGCATCAGGGAGAAAAGCTAACCACTTATAGAGACTTGGGAGTTCTAGTCCAGGATTCTCTCAGGGTAAACTTGCAGGTTGTGTCAGTAGTCAGGAAGGCAAATGCAATGTTGGCATTTATTTTGAGAAGGACTTGAATATAAAAGCAGGGATGTACTACTGAGGTTTTATATGGCTCTGGTCAGGCCACATTTGAAGGATTGCATGCAGTTTTGGGCCCCATTTCTCAGGAAAGATGTACTGGCCCTGGAGCAGGTTCAGAGGAGGTTCACAAGAATGGTCCCAGGAAAGGAAAGCTTAACATATGAGGAACATTTGAGGACTCTGGGACTATACTCATTGGAGTTTAGACGGATGAGGGAGGATCCAATTGAAACTTTCAGAATATGAATGGCCTGGACAAAGTGAATGTTGGGAAGATGCTTCCATTGACAGGAGAGTCGAGGACCCGAGGGGACAGCCTTAGAGTAAAGGGAAGACCTTTCAGAACGGAGATAAAGAGAAACTATTTCAGCCAGAGAGTGATGAATCTATGGAATTCACTGCCACAGAAGGCTGTGGAGGCCAGGTCATTGAGTACATTTAAGACTGAGATAGATAGTTTCTTGATTATGAAGGGGATCAAGGGTTACGGGGAGAAAGCAGGAGAATGGGGTTGAGGAACTTATCAGCCATGTATGAATGGCAGAGCAGACTCGATGGGCTGAATGGCCTAATTTCTGCTGCTATGTCTTATGGTCTTAATAAAAGGATTTACTTGTAGATATCAAATTAGAATAAGCAGGCATTTTCTTCTTAATTGTGTTCTGTCCTCCTTTCTTAGCTGAAACCCTCATACTCCAGGAAAGCTTGCAGAAACAGTCATAAGCCTCTGCTGTTCTGCCTCAACTCCATCTTCCTCTTGTTTCTCTGTCTTTTGTCCCTACCTTGGCACCTTCTGTTTCTGACACAGTTTTCACCACAGGGTGGTGGAGATATAAACCGGTATCCCATCTTTTCTCAACCAACAGTTCGGCATCAGCCAGAGTATTGTGCCCAAATCTGGGCATCACCCCTCAAGAAGAACGTTAGGGCCTTGGAGCAGTTGGAAAGGAGATTTGCCAGAATGGTATATAAGGTTGAAGGTCTTCACTTATGTGGAGAAGCTAGCAAGCTGGAATTGTTGCTCTTACTAACACACAAATTAGAAACAGGTAAAGCTGAGGGAGTTTAATAAATGGCTGCAGGGTTGGTGACCAGCAAACACAGATTTAAGACAATTAATAAAAGAACCAGAGGGAAAATGAAAAATGTTTTTATGCAGCCAGTTGTTGCAATTGGGAATGCACTATTTGAAAGGGCAGTGGAAGCAGATTCAACAGTAAATTTCAAAAGGGAATTGGATTAATACATAAATAGAAGAAAAAGAAATCTGTTCAGGGCTCAGGAGAAAAAAAACATAGGGGTGTAGAACTAATTGTATAGCACCTTCATACAGCTGGCACAGGCATAATGGGCTGAATGCACTTCCTCTGAGGGGTATGATCTTATGATTCTGACTAAACTGTACTCACCCATACTGTTGTTTCACCAAACTGCTGCACAAATTCCATTCAGCATCAGTTTAAGAATTAATATGTGTATATAACTGGAAGCTGATTCACTCACTTAAGAATTATTTTCATGATTTTAGAGTGAGTGGATTTAATAATGTTGCATTTCATTTAATTCTTCAGTGCAACCGCACTGTTGTTGTGTAACTGACTGAACCAACAGCTCAGATGTAATTCATATCAGAATGTATATTTTTACAATACATGAACTTGTTTTTACCTTTTCTCACATTGTGACTGATTCATTCCCAGCATTCCTGTTTTTATTTTAGATCTTCAGAATCTATGAGTTCTCTGTTGTAAACAGTATGATACGGTACAATATGTAATGCACACCATAGTGATTCTATTCCTTTAGGACTGGTATTCTTTGTAATGTATGTAGCATTGTATTTTTAAAGTTTTCGAGAAGATTTGTAGCTCGGGTCATGGATGAGGTTGTAGACATGCTCGCTGAGACGGTGGGTTTGGTTGCAAACGTTTCATCACCCTGCTAGGTAGCATTGTCAGTGCGCCTCCAGTGAAGTGTTGGCATTCTGTCCCGCTTGTTATTTATATGCCTCGGTTTGCTGGGGCGGTTGGCATTACTTCCAGTTTTGTTTCTCAGAGGAACAGGAAGACGCAACACGACCAGAATCACTTATCACCCTACCATATATCAAGGACATTTCAGAGATGACCACAAGGCTACTCAGACCCTTAGGTATCAGAGTACCCTACAAACCGACAACTACCCTGTAACAGCTACTGACGAACAAAAAGGATCCCATACCCAAAACCGGGAAAACCGGGGTAATATACAAAATACCATGCAAGGGCTGTGAGAAACACTACATAGGGCGAAACTGGAGGAAAACTGACAATACGGATACATGAACACCAACTAGCCACCAAGAGATATGACCAATTCTCACTTATCTCACTACACACAGACAATGAGGGACACAAATTTGACTGGGACAACACATTGATAATCGCACAAGCCAAACAAAGACACGCTAGAGAATTTCTGGAGGCCTGGTATTCCAACCGGAACTCCATCAACAAACACATTGAATTAGACCTTGTGTACAAACCACTGAAAAACAAAACCGGAAGTAATACCAATCGCCCCAGCAAACTGAGGCATATAAACAACAAGCGGGACAGAACACCGATGCTTCACCAGAGGCACACTGACAATGTTACCTAGCAGGGTGATGAAATGTTTGCAACCAAACCCACCGGCTCGGTGAGCATGTCTACAACCTAAGCATAGCATGTTCTCTAAAGAAAATCTAAAGTATGTATTTAAAGTATTTATTATCTCTTATTCTTTCTCCTAAATGAGGCTACGTTGTTCTTCAGGCTATTTAATACTGCAATCATTCTGTAAAATAAGTTGTTATTCTACACTAATTATAATAACATCATTTGATGTTATACACAAGATACGCTCCGTTTTAACTTACATCTAAAGTATGCTATTGCGTATTGTGATATACGTAACACATAGCATACAGTTTGAATTATTTGACAAGGCTGATGTAACACCTTTACTTATGCATTACTCTATAGCAGACATTCTAGCTTGTATAATGAAAGTGTTATTCTATGGAATATAAATGTCAATTATTGTTGATAAGTTATAGTATTTTTGTAACTCTGTATAATTAACAGGAGCATTGGTAATTAATATAATGTTTGGTATATGTTACTCTTCATTGTAGACAGTTTTTGCATTAGACACTTCTGTTTTGTGTATTGAGGTATCTCAAAACTCATACTGGCATTCCTTGTAAAGTTTAAGTTTTGGTGAGGGTATGCAACCGAATTAAAATTGGAATTTTCATATCATTTGTCCTGAGGTGACTGCTCTGTGGAATTGTGGCTTGGAGAGTGAAGTGTGAGAACAGAATCAAGGATGCCCCGAATCTGTGATAGTAACAACACATTGTTTTATAGCTGTGTATTGCCTGTCACTTCTCCTTCTTCGTGATAGTCCACCTGCTTATTTTTCTCCAGGGTTATAAATTCTTTGGGGTCTCCTGGAAATATTCTCTCATCTCCAGGACTCTGCTTTGAGCTACCCAAGTGCAAGTTTGGAGATCGGGAACACAATTGATTGAATGATGGTCACAAGTTGTCCAATCAAATAGATAGGAATCTACTCCCTTTCCAACTAGCATAACAGATGACTAGTGGCCAAAGCAGGGAGAGAGCAGTTAGAGCTGAAACCTCTCGGCATATGTCTAGCCAAAGCTGGTAATCAGATCATCCAGGTCAGCTCTGTGTCGGGTTGCCATTATTTAGACCCTGCAGCTACCAGCGTCACTATTTGGTGAGGACACAGCCAGAGATGTGTTTGAATAGTACAGCAAGAGACTTGTTCAAACCAAACTAAAAAGATGTCAGAACAATGAAGACAAGAGATGGAGACAAAGAAAGAAAAATAAAGACAATCAATAAAGAAAAGCACAAAGAAAAGAATAGAGGGGCAGTTGAGAAAAGGTGAGACACCAGAGTTGCTGAAAGATAAAAGACAACATATATCTTTTGTGATACTGCAGAGGAATAATAGAAAAAAGTCGAGAAATTACAGGTGGAGATTGAAAAAGATAGATGTGGGGCACAGAGATAGTAGGAGCTGCAGATGCTGGAGAATCTGAGATAACTAGGTGAGGAGCTGGACGAACAGAAGGATACTCACACAAAGAGATAACATAATAAGAGAATCAGACAAAGGCACAATGAGGGAAAGCAAATAAAATCAGAGCGTTAGAATGACAAACAAATCCAGTGCACAAGCAAATGAGGTCTAGCTTTGAGCTAGGTTGGTTAAAGCATTCAGACAAACTTTTTCCCAGGCCAGGTTACAATCTATTAATTTTATTAATCAGTCTGATTGGAATTACGGCTTAGTAAAACTAGCAGCAAAAACAGTGCTCAACATTTCATTGCAAAAATGCAAGAAGCCAGCCACTTCTAGTATTGAAGCAAATCTACAGCTATAGGGAAAGGCAATCAGGCCACAATTTACTTACTGCAGTGCAGGAAGACTAACGTGGTATTGGCAACTTAATAATGACAGGTATGAGGAAGAGTTCAATCACTCCACAGCCTGAATGTCTAGCTTTGATCGTTTGTGTGAGAACGCCGGAGGCACAGTATCTCTGATAAAGAGTGACAATTCATTTCTTGACCTGACGCTTTTACTGTATTTATACCACAGCCCTGATTAGAATCTAATCTGGATCAAAGAATGACGGGTGGAGAATCTGTGGTGGCGCCAGTTCATGGTCATGATTCTGTATGTGGTGAGTTCCTGCTTTCGAGGGCAAGGGAGGGGAGGAAGTGCTGAACAGATGGAAAAGGCTTAACTGAATCAACAGCAAAAAAAAGTGGATAGTCCATGCCTGGCATTTGCTGGTAATGAATATTCTTAAGAATAAGAATAATATTCTTAAGAAGCACCTTTCTCAATCTCAGAACATCCCAAGCACATTACATTCAAAGTGTATTCCCTCTTGTAATATACAAAACACAGCAACCAATGTGTACACGGCAAGGTCTCACAAACAGCAATGCAATAAATTACTAATGAATTTTTAAAAATTATGTTGCTTGAGAGATAAATGCTATCCGGGACACTGGGATAACTGCCCTGGTTTTCTTCAGAGTGAACAATGAGATCTTTGAAGTCTATCGACTGCATTTAAAAAATGATAGATTTTTCTAGAAGCTAGAGTTGTCAAGGGTATAAGGAAAGCATAGGAGTATGGCAACGTGATAGAGGAACAGCCATGATTTTTCTGAATGGTGGAGTCAATGGGTTGAACGGCTTACTCCTGCGCCTTTTTTCTATGCTTCTATCTCAGGCAGCAGTTGGACATTCCTGTTTAACACCCACAGACGGTACAGTGCTCGCTCAGTACAACAATTAAGTATTAATCTAGATTTTGACTCTGGCGTGGACTCAATCCCATAGCCTTTTGATTCAAGAGGTGAGAGAAGTAACAGTGCGTTGTGGCTGATGCAGGCAGCAACTGGAACTGGGTACATATTTGGGATTTAAAAGAATAGAGCGAGAAAATAAACCAGTTTAAAAATGCATAAAATAAAACTAATGATAAATAGATAATGAGATAAATGTGGAATTAATCTAAATCGAGTGGGTTAGGTTTGATTTTGAATGGAATTGAACTAAATCAAGATCATGTAAATATGCGATTGATTCATCCCACAGATGTATAACAGGGCCAACAATTCAGCTGATTTATTTTCACACCAGTTCCGCATTGAAAAATAAAATAAGGTAGATTAATTTAACATATTTCTCTGCATTGTGCATGTTGCTCTATTTCTCACCTGCATCACATGATTAGTTCCTTTAGTGAAGTGTCAACGAATAAGAGCCATGGCAATAAACCTCTGCTTCAGATCATTGATGGCAAATATAGACAGTGCCTGTCAGATACATCTCAATCAGGATGAAGAACTGATATACCAGTATCTGTACTATTATTTTGACACAAAAGAACTTTATCCCAAAATCAGGTGTGCAAGTTTGGAGCAACTTCCATTTGTGAATCTCCCACATATAAGTGGAGGACCTGTTTCTCATCTGTAAGTTAAACCTAAAGCACCCCTCTGTCATTTTCCTGTTCCAATCCACACTCCATCTTGTATTCTATCTCTTTATTCTCTTCCAACATTTACTCCTGTGACACTTTCTTCATTCATTATCCCCAGGCTCAACTATATACTCTACATAGAATTCCGACTTTGTTTTCCCTTTCATAACCCTGTCCCTACAACAGTCACTTCTCCCTAAAATGCTCTTCTTACACTATTCCCTCTGATCAGTATTTCCTCCCTCTGTTATTCACTTTTTTGATAAACCTGCCTGTGTGGTTTCCGTTCTCCTGGTATTTTGTCTTTCCAGTATTCCCTTCAGCAAGTCCCTTGCTTTGATATTCTTTTTGATACTCCTTCCTTTATAATCTCTCCAGCTGTTTCTCTTGTTCAATTTTCACACTGATTTTCAAGAATATTTGTTGTTCTCTGTGTATTCTGATGTTATTGTTGGAATGGAGGCGTTTCTGAAACTGGGAACTGAATAACCGGATGTTAGTTCAGATTACCACAGTGCTCCTCTCACCCTGCCCTGTCATACAGATGTGATCATGATATAGATGATGTACGAGAACTGGCCAAGAACAAACATTATACAAGTATTGCAATCAGACCTGGTAAGAAAAACTCCCAGTGTAACCACTGCTCCCCACCACTGCCCACTCCCCCACAACACTACCGACCTTCGCTTTGCTAAATCAGGGGTAGAGAAACAGGAATTATCCATCAGGGTGGAGACTGTAAAATGATTGATAGTAATCTTCACAGGCTGAAACCTTAACTTGGCAGATACTCAAGGTAGGAACTGGAGGGGGGAATTATCCAATTTGGTTTTAAATATGAAAGGGTTTTGCAGTTGTAATTTGTTTTTATAGGATCATTTCATGAGGTGAGGCAAGGTACAGGTTGAGGTACATTTCAAACACCTGCATTATTTCATTTCTGTGCTACATTTTAGGGTGTGATAAAACAAGGTAAATCTGATGATGGATAGTACCACGAGTAAATGGCCCTGGAAAGGTGATGCTGTGCAAATTTGATGAGAGTACCAGGATTAATCTCTGACCTATGCAGAGTTAATTATTTGCCTAAAAAGAAATGTCCTGGTAGTTACAACTGGCTTTGGTAATTGTGTACTGAGGTGAGGTGGAAGGATTATTTGGTCCTGATTTACTTTGCCTAAGGTTGCAAGTATACTGAGCACCTCCTAAGTTAAAATATCCAGCTGCATGGTCACATGTCAAGAATGTCCATTGAATCCATATCCCAGCGAAGCCCATGTGCCACTGTTAGTGCCTGTCAAATCATAACCCAGCAAGTATCAGTTCCTAAGGATCCCACATCTAAGCAATAGTGCTAATAGAGCCCAGTACCTCAGCAAGAATCAGAAATTATTTATCCCGGATCCCAACAAGAATCAACACAAATGAATTTGATAACCTAGTGCAAATCAAAACACATGGAATCCTTGTCAGGCTCAGAAAAGGCCAGTTGAACATAGGCTAGAGTCACAGTTAATACTCTTGAAATGTTTACCCAATGAGAGGCAATTCTCATTGCCTCACTCAATATGCTCTGCAATCCCAGTTACAGTCAGTATCTATGGAATCTATATTCCAGTGAGAGTTAGTGTTTATGGAAACTACACTTTAGACAAGATCAATGTCTTTGGAAGCTATACTCTAGTGAGATTCAGTTTCTGTGGAACCCATACCACAAGGAGAGTGAGTGTAAGCCACTGTCTGTGAAATTGTACCCTAGTGAGAGTCAGAGTGTCTGTTGAACCAAAACCCCAGTAAGAATCCATATCAATGGAAGATGTACTCCAGTGAGATTCAATATCTGTGGACCTTTATGTAAGTGAAAGTTGAAATTAACTGTCTTTGTAAGCTCTGTACCTCAGTGAGACTCAATGTGTGTAGGACTCATACATGTGTGACAGTCAATGTCAACAGAATCCATACCCCACTGAATGTTAGTGTATGTGTGGACCCCACACCCCAGTCAGAGTCAGCGTGTGGAACCCTTACCCTAATGAGAGACAGCGTCTGGGGATAGGACAGTGGCAAATAGAATTTAATCCTGAAAAGTGTGAGGTAATGCATTTCGAAGGACTAACTAGGCAAGGGAGTACATAATGAATGACAGGACCCTAGGAAGTACTGAAAATCAGAGGCCTAGGTGTACATGCCGACACATCCTTGAAGGCAATAAGACAGGTGGATAAGATTGTTACAAAGGCATATGGGATACATGCCTTTATGTCAAGGCATTGAATGCAAGAGCAGTGAGGTTATGATGGAGCTGTAATAATCATGAGTTAGACCACAGGTGGAGTATTGTGTACAGTGCTGGTCACCATACTCTGGAAGGAAGGGTGTGATAGCTCTAGGGAGGGTGCAGATAAGATTCACCAGAACACTGGCCAATCTGGAGAATTCCTGCTTTGACGAGAGACTAGATAGGCTGGAGTTATTTTCCTTGGAGCAGAAAACGCTGGACAGGATTTTCTTGAGGTATACAAAGAAGGGCATAAATTGGGTAGATAGGAAGAAACATTTCCCCTTGGTAGAGGTATTAATAATAAGAAAACATAGATTTAAAGTAAAGGGCAGGAGGTTTAGAAGGGATTTAAGATGACATTTTTCACCCAGTGGGTGGTGGGTGTTTGGAACTCAGTGCCTGAAAGGGTGGTAGAGTTGGGAACCCTTCAGACATTTAAGAAGTATTTAGATGAACACTTGAAACACCACAGCATACAAAGCAATGGGCCAAATGCTGGAAAATAGAGCAAAGTGGATAGGTGCCAGACCAGCAGTGCAGACACAACATGCCAAAGAGTGTCTTACTGTGCTGTAAAAACTCTATGACTCTGTAACTCGTATCCTAGTGATAGTTAGTATCAGTGGAACCTATACCCTAGTGAGAGGCAGTGTCTGTTGAACCAATACCCCTGTGAGGTTCAGTGTGTGTGGGATTCATATGCCAGCGAGAGTCAAAGTCCATGGAATGTACACACCATTAACAATTAGTGTCTGTGAAACCTGTATGACAATGAAATTCATATTTTCTGAAAAGAAGGAAATCTAGCCAAAAGAATTTTTGGAAAACAGCAAAATTCCCAAAATTCAACAATCTCAACGTCCTCACATGGACAACATGTTCAGAGATGATTCATTCAGCAAATCATTGTGTTGCTGTTTGTGGTTTGTGTATTGTGGTTGCTCAGCCTGTTCTTGAGGGAGCAGCTCAGTCCAAATGAGAAAACCGATGGCTGCTGATTATATTGGTGGCCTCGGACTCAGACAGGATTTCAGTGACTGATGCATAAAGGCTCCAGTCAATCGCCCACACTTTTACCATCACAACCTGCAATCCGGGAGATGGCAAAATCACGTTGCCTTCATGAATGCACTGTTGTTAAATGGGGAAACGTCATCTCAGACCCTGCAACCTTGTTAGGAAGGTGGGGATTTGAGACCCTGACTCCATAACATTGAACTCATTGGCATGAAAGCACAAAAAGTGTCTAAATCAACTCTCCAAGAGCACTGTGGGTGTAACAACACCACATGAACTGCAGTGGTTCAAGAAGGCAGCTTACTCCCACCTTCTCCTGGCCTTGCTGGTGATTCCCACTTCCCATAAATGAATACAAGAAAGTTGGAACTGTCCCACTTTTCTTTCAACAAAGCGTTATAAATTTAAAACCAAATTTTTTGAACCAGAAACACAGTAGCCATAGCTTGACAGCAGAACAGAGTGCCAGTGCTTTTTGCTGTAACCTTGCTGTATAATGCAAGTGTATCTGGGTGTAATTCCAGAGCCTAAAAGGAAAAAGGTTTGTTTGTAGGATTCGTCATATGGTCCTATCTGAGATTTCACTTGGGATTAACAAAGGGAAGGAGAGAAAATTGGAGGATAACTCTCCCTGGCCACTCATGCCAAAGCTCTTTACACAGTACTCTGAAGCACTGGTCAAGGGGTGCTGATAACCTTCCAGCTTGAGAAAGGTATAGTGGAAGACAAAAAGTTTCTTTAGCACTTATTTTAAACAGAAAAATTTAGCATCAACAGATTAACACAAATACTTACAAACATGCCTCTTATTTTCACTGCAGGTTTGTTAATTCACTGTGCAACTTCAATTTTTCTAAATTAAAGGCCTGATGTGCCAGGTGTAGGATGCAGCAGAGATGAGAGGTTCCTACCTCAATTCCCAGTCTGGGATGGCTGCAGTCAACATCTGCTCCATATGAGCTCGGGAAGAAAATAAACAGCCAGGTTCCTCCACCTGATTACTAGTCACTGATCTTGCAGGAAAGGGGCTTTATGTGGTCATCAATTGAGGGAGGGAATTAATTCTTCTCTAGAGCCAAATTATCATGAAACCTGACAACATGGAATAAATACCCGAGGATTGACATTTCTGTGGATGCTGCAGGATAGAAAGAGTCAGGACTTCAAGGGGGACAAAACTAGGTAGGGGAAAAAAAATGCTCATTAATAGCTGCTAATATTTAAAGGGATTTTTGTGAACCTTTGCACTGAAATCCCATTAGCAATCTCTGCCCTCACAATTTCTTTTCAAACTTTTTCCTTTGGAATTTAGAAACACGGACCACAGAGGCCTCAGAGTCTGGAACTAAGTTCAAAGACGCCTACAGTTTACTCCTGTGATCCTTGCTGTTTCAAGTATACTCACACTAACCATTTCACTTCCCTAACCTCTTCTGCACCCCACCATCCCACTATAGCAAGGAGATCAACAGCACTCACAGCTTTAGGAAAGTTAAGTGAGTCAGAGGACAGATTACTCCCTGTGCTGTTTAATATGATGGAATTCCTTTCACAGGAATCTACTGAAAGGACAAGAACTCTTTAGATAACAGTAGGTTTCTGATAAAACTTAAAACTGTGTCAATTTAAGGCAAAAAAGCAAAACCACACACACAGACACACACAACATGGCTCTCTCTAACCTTACAAATAAAAGGGCTGCCACTTTGCAACATGTTTAAATTGACAAATGGAAACAAACAAGAAATGATGTAGATGTCAGTACAGCCTTGATCCAGCAGCTTTGAGCCCTTCCGTTTGTCAGTGTATGAAATTGGTGGGGAGTAAAGGGGATTTGCCAGCTCTGGAGAATTAGAAAGCCCAAAAGGCACTTGCAAGCTACACAAATCAGCATAAATTGGAAACTACAGGGGGAAAGCCTTCACCTCTCCACCTTCCCGCAACTACTATTCAGATGACACTGTTTCAGTCCAGCCGTTACTGGGTGGGGGCAGAGAAAGTTCATGTCTCATGTTCCACTCGGTTGATCTACGCATTATTTGTTGCAATAAAGTTTGTACAATAAGAGGGACACAAGCTCCGATGTTAATGGAGGTGGTGGCTGGAGGGATGGGAGAGCGTGCTTAGTTGAAACTTGTGGGGAAGAGGCTGAGTGGCTGGCTTTCATTGGTGGGCAGTGGTGAGCGGTAGCCCTCAAAATTGCGCGGGATGCTTCCGCTGGTGGAACCGGAACTGTTGCTCAGGGTCTCGATACTTCCTTCTCGCTGGAGCTCTGCAAAAGAAATAGGAGAGAAACTTTTAAGCCTTCAGGGTGTAGGAAATCAAACCCGCCTTGCAAACTTTCCCCTCTCCTTACGTGGAGAATCGTCTTGGGGGGTACAATTCCTGCTAACACCAGCCACCCACTCGCTCTGTACTCAAGTGTCCATGCTCTAGGAAAACTGAAAAAAAAACTTGAACTTGTGCAAGAACCTTTAACAGCTGCAGCATACCCGTTAAACTTTACAACTAATTAAATAATTTTGAATTGTAGTTACATCGTAAGATCGGAAGCAAAGCAGTCAGTTTATATACAGCGAGATTCCACAGCAATAATGCAATAAATGACAACAATCTGTTTGTTTAGTGATGCTGAGTGAGGAATAAATATTGGTCAGCACGTTGGTTTTCTTTGAAATAACGCCATGGGATATTTTACAGCCAGATGAGGGCAGACGGGACGTGGATGTAAGTTTAACTCAGGAACAGGAACCTCAGCTGATTTCCACCCTACAGCACCACCCCCGCCCCACGGCAGCCAAGCAGGGTGTGTCACCAGACCAAGTCAGCAATGGCCAGAGATTGAACCAGGCCTGCGATACTCAGTTCTATACTGGAGTGTGCAATTATGCATTGAGTCATTGAATAAATGGAAGCCGATTCTTTCACAGAATAGTTCCATTAAAGAGGACGGAGGGAGAAAGAAAGAACGTGAAGGAGTGCGTGACGCCCCGCTTAATGACTCACTGGCTCTGACTAAAAATCTCTCAATAAGAGGCAACATCTGGAATCTATGCTTGAAGTTTGCTTTTGATTACTGGACTGAATGTTTAATCTATTTAGTACTCTGCAGGCAGTGTTTCCTGATTCAGGAAATGTGCAGGGGGTAGGTGGCGTGTTTGTGTGTCCACATTAATGCTTTTCTGTCACCCAACAACTGGAGCTGTAGAAAGGGGTGGCCTGCTATTCCTGCTTTGGAGATACAACTTCTTCAGGCAACTCCATTTCCCCATCAATGGCATAAACAAGGCTTGGAGGTGCTTGATGACTTGCTTATATTTCACTCACAGAGGAACTAACAGGAAAATTCTTGACTTATTTTTAAGGCAGAGGTAGAGGGATCCTTGTTAAGGAAGGAAGTGAAAGGTTATCAGGGGTAGGTACGATTGTGAAATTGGGGTTTCAATCAGATCAACCTTACTGAATGGCTGAGTAGGATGGAGGGGCTGAATGGCCTGCTCCTGCTCCTATTTTATCTGTTCATATGTAAATTTAGCTTAGTTGGTGGTGCACACACTAGGTAAAGAAGGCAGATACATCAACACCTGCTTAGTTTAGGTCAATAATTTTGTTTGGTAGGATCAAAGGTTCTGAAACACAATGGCACAGCCAATCACTACCTCTGTACCAGAAAACTCATACAGTCATACAGCACAGAAGCAGATCCTTCAGTCCAACCATGCTGACCGGATATCCTAAACTAACCTCATCCCATTTGCCAGCATTTAGCCCACTTCCCTCTAAACCCTTTCTATTCATGTATCCATCCAGATGTCTTTTAAATGTTGTAATTGTCTACCAGTCTCCATCACTTCCTCTGGCAGCTCATTTCCATACACACACCACCTTCTACGTGAAAATTTTGCCCCTTATGTCCTTTATTTTTCCCCTTTCACTTTAAATCTATGCCCTCTGGTTTAGGACTCCCTTATCCTGGAAAAAAAAACCTTGGCCATTCACCCTATCCACGGCCCTCATGATTTTATAAACCTCTATAAGGTCAACTCACAGCCTCTGATGTTCCAGGGAAAGTAGCCCCAGCCTATTCAGCCTTTCCCTATAGCTCAAACCCTCCAAACCCTGGAAATATCCTTGTAAATCTTTTCTGAACCCTTTCAAGTTTAACAACATCTTTTCCATAGCAGAGAGACCAGAATTGAACACAGTATTCCAAAAATGGCCTAACCAATGTCCAATACAGCCACAGCATGACATCCCAACTCCTATACTCAATGCACTGACCAATGAAGGCAAACGCCTTCTTCACTACCCTATCTGTGACTCGACCTTCAAGGAACTATGAACATGAACCCAAAGGTCTCTTTGTTCAGCAACACTGCCCAGGACTTTACCATTAAGTGTGTAATTCCTGCCCCGATATGCCTTACCAAAATACAACAAAATAAACTCCTTCTGCCACTCCTTGGCCCATTGGCCCATCAGATCAAGGTCCTGTGGTGCTCTGAGATAACCTTCTTTACTTTCGTATTAACTCTCTGCCTCCCACCATTGACATTAAAGGGGTCACTTTTATTAACCAGTACAAGGATGGAAAATGGAGACTTAAGCATTCAGATAAAATCCAACAGTGAACTCAGCAAAACATCTTGACATTTATCTAAATTAAACTCCATCTCCCACTCCTCGGCCCATCAGCCCATCTGATCAAGGTCCCATTGTACTCTGAGACAACCTTCTTCACAGTCCACTATACCACCAATGTTGGTGTCATCTGCAAACTTACTAACCATTCTTCCTATATTCACATACAAATCATGTTGACAAAATGTAGTGGACCGAGCAACATTCCTTGTGGTGAGAATGTGGAATATTGAGGGAAATAGTACAGCTATGTTTAGGGGGATGCTTGTTAAACATGAGAGTGAAAGAAACTGAAGGATATTCTGTCAAGGGTAAGGTGAATCATGGTGGGAAGAGGCTCACACGGAGCTGAAACACCAGCAAGGACTGTATGCCTTATTTCTGATCTGTAAATTCTATATAATTTAAATGTTCTGAGTCTTGCTCCAATTGGTGGAAAATCCAGGCCATTGGTGCAAATGAGTGAAAATGATCTGTTTGCAGTATAAGTAAATAATCCTGCACATGTCCCTGACCTCTAAATGGTTAGTGGGTGTGTAATTCTTAACTGTATCCAGAACAGTCAGTAGGGAATACGAACACACGAACATGGAACAAGAGTAGGCCACTTGGCTGTTTCAGTCTGCTCCACTATTCAATAAGATCATGTCTGGTCTGATTTGAATCTCAGTTCTATATTCCTGTATATCCCTGATAATCTTTCATCACTCAAGAATCTATCTACCTCTGCCTTAAAATAATTAAATATTCTGCATCCATTGTCTTTTGAGGAAGGGAATTCCAAAGACTCGCAACCTTCTGAGAGAAAAAATGTTTTTTCATTTCTGTCCCAAATGGGCAATCCCTTATTTTTAAACTATGATCCCAAGTTCTAGATTTTGCCACATCATTGAACATCATTTTGATATCCATCCAGTCAAGTCTCCTCAGGATCTTATGTTTCATAGAGTCATACAGCATGGAAACAGACCCTTTGGTCCAACTCATTCATGACCAAGTTTTCCAAACTAAACTAGTCCCACTTGCCTGTGCTTGGCCCATATCCCTTTAAACCTTCCCTATTCATGTAGCTGTCCAAATGTCTGTTAAATATTGTAACTGTACCTGCATCTACCACTTCCTCCGGAGAATACAGGCCTAGCCTGTCTAACCTTTCCTTAAAGGCAATCCGCTCATTCCAGGTATTAGAAAACTTCTGAACCACTTACAATGCATTAACATCCTTGAATAAGTATGATGGCCTGTACTATGCACAGTACTCCAGATGGGGTCTCACCAATGCCCTGTATAACTAAAGCATAACCTTGCATTCAATTCCACTCATAACAAACCATAGCAGTCTATCAGCTTTCCTGATTACTTGCTGTAATTTAGAATTGCTTCTTAAGCTGGAGACAATTCCATGGCAGGCACATCCCACTCAAAACAGACCAGACCTTTGGAATTGATTGTGCTGCTAAAAAAAACTTTCTTTGAGGGACTCCTGCCTATTTTGCCAAGGTTGGTCCATCAACTGTCCATCCTGATGTTAGGTATGCAAGCATACAACAAATTCTGGAGTGACAGTTCTACTGTGAGCTTGAATTTTCTATATATCACCTCTAAAGGGTCCTAAATGAAGTCACTTTGGGCAATTGCAACCCAAATCGCATGGATTCTGATTCATTGTTTAAAGCTGTTCATGGCTTAACACTAAACCAACAACTTCATCCATTGATGCCATAATTATAACTCTGCATTGGAGACTGGAAGGGGGAAGATGGGCTACTTTTCAAATCCAGGGCTTATGACACATGGAATAATATGGCATAAAAGAGGCAATTTTAGCCATTGGGCCTGTGCTAACCCTCCAATTATTTTTCATCCACGGCCCTGCAAACGTTTTCCTTTCACTTATTTATCTTTTTGTTTGAATCAATCATTTTCTTTTGAACATTACCATTTAATCTGTTTACATAATTCTTTCCAGGTAACACATTGCTAGGAAAACATAATGAGAACTTGATCCTAAATTTAACCACAACAAAGCGTCTCTTGGCCAAAAATGGGTACTATCTGCCAGCCACAATGCCCTTTAGGGAGAGATGAAATGAAAACTGTGAGAAAATAAAAACTGAAAGGACAGCCCTGTTTCACTTTCTTTGCAGATCTTTAGGTCTTATATCAGAAACACACTTTTCAGTTTTGGGAACCTCCACTGCCGTCTCCTTGCTGAATTCAGGAAGTTAAGGTCCTAATTTGATTGTGTGTTGACACTAATGAATTATCCCACACTAATACTTCACTTATCCTGTCTGATTTTTCAACTTCATTTGGTGCTGGGACCAGCTGTCTCTGGTTAGATATCTCAGCATTAACTGCGTAGCATCCAGTTGAAAAATAAACATAGGCCAAAGCTGTAACCTGACTCTCAGCCCTTTTCAGTCAGCTCCTGAATTTGAAAGTCATGGTTTGTTCGATTTCTGGCTTTTTTATTCCCATCATCCACTCCCTTCTGTCATCTCTTTCCCTCCAGGGGTCTCCTGTCCCCCTGGTCTCCTTGATGTGGGCGGAAGGGTGAGTGGCCCATTCTGTGCTCAGCTGACAACACAATGAGATGGCCAGTTTCCTAGATAAGGAGTGGGAGAAATGTGTTACCACCAAGGAATGGAAATTACACTACCCATGAACTTCTGGGAAGCTACACTGAACCGATGTTAGACTGCTGGGACTATGGTCTTATTGTGCTGGCTGTGAGTATTCTGCATGGAATGAATTTTGGGAAGTGTCTAAGAAATGAACATCACAATAATTAGGAATTAATCAACAATCTCACGCTTGAGACTTCACAAGGGCAGCTTGTGTGGTGAATGGGAATATTTGTGTTGTCATACTTGGGGTCCTTCTGAGGTGATGGTTAAACCTGTTTTTGGTAGAATATTGAGTGAGCACTGATGTGCATCTAACCTACAGGACTATTAAAAAATAAGATTTTGTTGTGTGCAGTATGAAGGAAGTTTTGAGGATGCCTTCTTTAAGATGAGACATTAAGGCCATGGCATTATTTCAAAGAACAGAGGAATTCTCCTTGTGACATAGCCAATATTCATGTCTCAAATGCCACTATTATGTTATTTCATTGTGGTTTTTGTGAGCTTACTGTATGTAAATTGGGTGTGCTTTCATTGGTTGTAAAATGCTTTGGGAAATCTAAAAGTCATGAAAACTGCCATGTTAGTTAAAGCCGTTTAAGGCTGATTGACAGATGGAGGCAGTGGTGAGTAGTGTAGTTAGCTGGAGGTAACCTCCTGTCTTCCTTCAAGACCATTCCTACTTGTCATTTAGCTGCAGAAGGCCTTGTACAATGGCTGTTGAGGCCATTTTTAAAAGTTAAAGTAAAAAAGTTTGGAGAGAGGCCACTTCTACCTTGGGGTGCCATCTCTCTCACTTACCTGAGATGACAGGCTGCTGCTTCTTCAGTGCCAGAGAGCTTCCTACTGGTCCTCTAGCTTTTAGAGTCCACCCACCATCCATAATTGGACAGCAAACACCCCGCTGGCCATTTATTGGCCAATTTGGGCAAAATCAGAACTGGTTGTTTGCTCTAAACACAATATGGGTTTCTGATCTGTTTTTGACCGTGATGGCTTGGCCTCAAAATCATGCTTATGAGTTGTCCACATTGACCTTTTATTAAAACTTGTACTTTTTACCAACCTTATTTTGGAAATATATGTGGAGTAAGATTAATTCTACAGTAAATAACTCACCTTCTGACTCTCCAAAGCCTGTCTACTGTCCACAAGGCAGCAATAAGGATTGTGATGGAATAATCTGTACTTGCCTGGAAAAGCTCGACTCCCAACAACAGTCAAGAAGTTCAACATCACCCGACAAAGCACACATTTGCTTACTATACCATATACACTCACTCCCACTACTGACTGAATAAAACAAACACAGCTTGGCAACATTATATACTATATGTGAAATGTTCTGCAATGGTTTGCTAAAACTTCTACAACAATACCTTACAAATCTGTGACTTCTACCAACTAGAGGGTCAAGGGCAGTAGACAAGAGGAACAAACCTGCAAGTTTTCCACCAAGTCACAACCCATTCTCAGTTGGAACTATATTGCGGTTCCTTCACCAAAACTGGATCAAAATCCTGGAACTCCTTTTGTAACAGCACTTTGGGCATACCTACACCCAATGTTCTGAATCAATTCTATAAGGCAGTTCATAATCACCTTCTCAAAGACAGTTAGAGATGATCAACAAAGATCCTTCTGAAAAAGGGTCATTGGACTCAAAATATTAACTCTGATTTCTCTCTATAGATGCTGCCAGACCTGCTAAGTTTTTCCAGCAATTTCTGCTTCTCTTTTTGTTTCTGATTTCCAGCATGTGCAGTTCTTTGAGCTTTTTTATGATGCCAGCAATTCTCACATCCCATGAATGAATAAAAGAGATTCCGATTTCTTCCAGTCTACATTCATTCATTTCCATTCAATCATTCCTTCCCCAGTGTAATCATCTATGAATGCCTGTAATACTGCTTTCAATTTTTCTTCATATCTCCCCCTCTCTGTGCCCCTTCTGTCTGTTCATTCATCATTTTGACTTTGTTCTTTTACTCAAAGTGAAGTACAATATTTTCACTTACAACTCACAGCATGCTTCCTTCCATTTCACTCATCCACAGTTCACTCTTCATGTATGAACTTCAGCAAGAAGTACTGATTGACTACTTGTTTGCAGTGAGCACCTACAGGGGAAGTCAGGTTGACTTTTCCAGTCAGAATCCATGGGCACTGAGACTATTTATACTCTTCAAATACTGTCCTCTGAAGACAGACAGTTTGCACAATAGGGACTGAACTTGGAAGCTTCCTGGTCTGCAGTAACAATATAGCAGGCCGATTGCTGCACTTACATCCTTTAGTCTGTATAACAAGCTGCTGAATGTTTAAACATACAGTACGGTGATGGTGACCTTTTGCAGCTAACCATCCGTGCAAATACATATTGACACACAAAACCAGGCCCAGCTCCAGCGGCTCTGACACCCACTCACTTGGCCACTAGTCAGCCAACCTCTTCCTGGAAAAAAAGGCCAGGACATCACCTCCTTCTAATTTATCTCAAACACGGACCTTACTCAGCACAATTGTGTGTGTGTGTGTGTGTGTGTGTGTCTGTCTGTCTGTGTTAATTTTACCATTAATTTAATAGTAGTAACACATTAAAGATTCCCACAAGTTTGTGTTTATGTGAGCTTGGCTTTAGAATCCAGTGATCTGTGGTGATTGCAAGTGGCAGAAATCTTTGTCGGTAAAGGAGGTTTTGAAGTCTCTTTGTTGCAATGGGTGGGGTCATGACCTTTAATTACTGCCATCTTAGGACTTCCCATAAAAAGTACAGAAAATAATTTAACGGTTATGCATCTTTAAGATTTTTTTCTCACGTTAAAAATAATCTGCTTATTTATGGGAAATGGGATTTCTTTTCCCCCAGTGCTGTTTTGTTTTGATAGCTGGGAGAGGTGTGTGGGTTGCAGCAGAGTGAGGGGAGCTGGTGGCTAAGGCTCAGCAATAAGTGAATCCAACAGCTCAGTGTTAATACAGGACTAACGATGATTAACTACCAATTTGATCGCTGTGGCCTGACCCCCTGCTTAACGATGTATCTCTGGTTTATGGACTTTAGTTTTTAGATGAACTGTTTCACATTCCTCCCCATTTCACTGAACATCTGAATTTCAACACGGGTTGTCCCGAACTCCAGCAAAATAATTAGTAGGAGATCAGTGGCAACCCTCTCCAGCCCCCCAGAAATTGCATCAGAGGCTGTTTTCAGCTGATTACAAAATAACTGCAACCATTTATGTAGCACCTTTAACCTAGTGTAAAACATCTAAGGTCCTTCACAGGACAGTAATTAGAAAAAAAATTTGACAACATGCCTGAAAAGGAGATTTTAGGACAAAACAAAAGTCTGGTCAAAAGGTAGGCTTTGAGGAGCATCTTAGGAGATGGGAGAGGGGTGAAGAGATTTAGAACTCACAGTCAAGACAGCTAAAGGCATGGCCACCAATGTTGAGATGAAGGATGTAAGGGATGCACAAGAAGCCTGAACTGGGGAAACACAGAGATCTCAGAGTGTTAGAGATGATTAGACAGATTGGTGGGATGAAGCTAAGGAGGACTGGAACACCGAGATGACAATTTTAAACTGGAAATATTGTCAGCAAACACTGAAGTGATGGGCAAATGGGATTTGGTGCAAATTAGGATGCAGGCAGCAGAGTTTTCGATGAGCTGTAAGTTTGAGGCAGGCAAAAGAGGGCGATTGGTCAGGGAAGCAGAGTTTTATTTGTCAATCCGCCGTGCTAAATGTCAGAGCAGGACATCAAAAGTCGGAAGAGGTCGAGGACCCACTTTGAGGGATGCCTGGATGAAAATTAGAGAATTAAATATCTTGAATACCTTCAATGTGATTCTATAGAAATTCCACCCGAAATGTAACAGATCTATTTATAACATCATATAATAGAAACACTGCCATGTAACTCGAGGCATGTCTAGCTAGATTTGCAATGTAATATCCCCTTCAGCTTCAGACACTTAACACAATAAGGACCATCATCAAAGAGAACTTGTTATGTGTGCCAGGGAGAACTGAATCCCCACTCTAAATCAGGAAATAACCTTCAGATAAAGCACTAGCAAGCCTAGACAGTGACAGAATGCCCAAGCCATAGCCCAAGACCACGTTTAGCTTTTGGATGTGGTATTAAACCTAAGCACCATCTGCTTTCTCAGATGGATGCAAAAGATTCTATGACACTAATACGAAGAGGAGGGCTGTTATCTCCAGGGTCTGGGCCAGTATTTATCAATAAAACAGATAATCTTGCCATTGTCTTGTTGTTTGTTGGAATTTGCTATATGTAAATTAACTGGTGCATGTATTACATTTAAATAAATAACAATGCTTCAAAAGTACTTAATGGTTGTAATTTGCTTTGGGAAACATAAGATGGTGAAAAATGCTTCTTTTTCTTTTTTTTATTTTTCATTTCTCCACTTCCTGGTATAACCCAGCTATACAAAGGCGAGGTGGATCACTCTTCAGTTGAGCGTGGATTTCCAAATCTGTACATTTCATGGCCTTTAATGTGATGGATAATGATCTCCAGTAAAGGTGAGAACTAAGAAGGAGAAGGACTAGGAAGAACTGCATCATCTTTGATAAACCCAGGATGTTCAAAAGCAGTTCAAGTCAATAAATGTTCAAATGTAGTCGCTGTTGGAATGAAGGGAAATGTGGCATCCAATTTTCACCCAGTAAGCTCCCAAAACAGCAATGAGATAATTAACCAAATAATTTCTTTTTGATAGTGATGTAGGTTTTGCCATATATGTGGACCAGAAAATTGTGAGAATCTCGTCCATGAGTAGTGTTACAGAATTGATTATATCCACTAAGAGGACAAAAGGAGACTTGGTTTAAGGTCTCATTTAAATGACACAATCTCTGACAATGCAGCTCTCCATCAGTAATGTGTGGTAGTATCAATCTAAATGTTTCTATGCTATACAACATTATGAAATTGCATGCAGAACTCTCTGATGTGAGACTGGAATTCATTACTTTCTAATGCAGAAAGGACAATAAAGATCAATCACAATTATGCCTTTTGCTTTTACACAGCAAACAATGGCCAGTGTCCATTGAAGGCTCAATCCAAACACAGGGCCCAGTTGGAACTGTCTTGCTGTACAGAGTGGTGTTAAGAGTGTTAATTTTGTTGCCCCTATTCAAATTCACATCAAATCTATTCGCTAACATCCTTGTACTTGTTTAGCGCCTGGTCCACTATCTTCTTGATTTTAAAATTCTCATCCTTATTTCTCATCCCTCTCTATCTCTGTAATGTAGATGCCTTCAGTTGGCTGGACCTAAGCTCAGGCGTGCCCTGACTAATTCTCCCGAACTCACTTACCTCCTTTAAGACACTCTTTAAGTCTCCCTTTTGACCAAACATTTTGTCCAAGCTTTTGGTCATCTGTTTTTATCTGACTTAGAGTCAAATTTTTTCTTGCAATACTCTTTAAAATGCCTTAAAAGGTAGATTAAAGGTGCCTATAAAAATGCCTTGTTGAACATACCTTTGGGTTGAATCTTACGTATTTTTGGTAAAGTGAGAATCACGCCGAGTTCTGTGGAGTAATTCTCACTGTGAGGCTGAACGAGGTTTCTTGCTGTATCTTACCAAACCCACTGCATTAATTGCCATTCGTGATCTTGTGGCGAGAATCAATTCTATTTTCCATCCCATTTTACCATGCGCCATTTGCAGAGAAACTTGCTGCTCAGCGGAAACCCTCCCTAAGATTAACATCTCCTGCAGCTTTGCCATTTTCCAAAGCCCAATGCGCACTACTGGAATACTACCATCTGTGCAGCTTGTTTGTGGAAGGAGTGAGAAGAGATGGTGGAGCTTATATGAAAGGGACCTTGTGAATGGGGTGTTGGAGAACAGTCCTCTTCCCAGAGAATTGGCAGAGGAGGCCAAGTCACCATATCATGCCACAGCATGGTTAGAGATTGCCACCTGGGTCAATGCCATATCTACGGTGAGGAGGACTGAGCAGCCATCCTGGAAGAACTTCAATGATCATCTCCACTCCACTAGGGTATGTCAATAGTTATTACATTTCTTAAACCTTTGCATTTCACCATTCATGTGGTTGCTCCTGTAGACACTTCGCGTTTTGCCTGTAGCCACTTCGTAGCACACTTCAGCATACTCTTTAGCCAATAATGTTGCTTAATGGTTGGCATCTAGCACCAAATACATTGTATGGGCACAGGTAGGAATATACGTCTATGGCACAGGTGCACAGGAGTGTACATTAAATAGTGACAGGGAGATGCAAGACGAACAGGTGGTCAATGCTACAGGATGGCCATGGAGTAGGGACCCTGCATGCCTGTGTTGCCAAGATTACATGTGTGGGAGGATAGTTGTTCCCATGTTAATGCCCAGCAATTGGTTGCAGATGTAGGTTCCTCCCTCACAAGTCAGCTCACTTACCCCAGCCATTGTGAATTCCTTGATATTCTCCTCAAAATTGTGGTCTGCTCATGGCTTCATGATTGGAATGAGAGAAAGTGGTCATCTGCCAGTGGTTTTCTGCCTCAGCATTAACCTACCGTTGGGAACCCAACATCAGCATGTTCTTTCTAGGTGCCCATTCCATCAACCCCACAGACTTCACACTTTCCCAGGTGATCAACTAAGCTGTGTATATGTAACTTCAACTGCCTAGCTGTCCCCCCACCCCTTCCCACAGCACCCCATCCTCTTCAATTTCTCTGAACAAGGGTGATAAAATGACTGCGGTCTGACCCTTGAGCTACCTGACCTGCCAGTGCCAGCCCTAGCTGGTAGCTACATACGTGCCTGACTACAATAGTCCTTCCTCCTCAGACAAAAAGGAGACTAAGGACTGACCATTACCCACTCAGACACAGCCCCTTGTGCTGGAGGCTGCCCTTGACTAACCATGCTGAGCCACCCTGACTGATCAACGCCCCATGAGCTCCCCAAAGACTTCTGATGTGTCGAACTGCTTGTTGCAGATGTTACGTGTTTGGCATGAGGCTAAGACCACATGGGACAAGTACCAGACTGGTCATAGAATCGTAGAACACCTACAGTGTAAAAAGAGGCCATTCAGCCAATCAAATTAGCATTGACATGCCAAAGATCATCCCATCCAGAACCCCAACCCCATCCTAACCCTGTAACCTCACATTTACAATGAGCCAATCCACCTAAACTGCACATCTTTGGACTGTGGGAGGAAACTAGGGCACTCAGTGGAAACCTACACTGATGGGGGTACTTGTAAACTCCACACATACAGTCACGCAAGGCTAGAACTGAACCCGGGGTCCCAAGCGCTGTGAGAGAGCAGTACTGATCACTGAGTCATTGTGTCATCAGTTTGATGTACCACACTGACATCTGGCTAGATTAATTCTGACTGAGGACTGTTGCACAGCATGGCCACTTGCCTTGTTGTATAACCGTGTCAATTGATAATGCAAGACATGGTATTGCAAGGCAAGTATGCACGCTGTGGGCACACTAATAGGTATCATGAAAGAGCAAGGTATCAGCCTTCATAAGCAACCTGGTCCATGCCATGTAATGGGTTGCTTTTCCAATGCGGTACCTGTACCCAATGCAGCTGTATATTGCTGGTGATGACTCTCTGAAAATGGAGTGTGGAGTCCATGGTGGAAAGCTATGTGCAATTGATGCTGATGGATTGTGCTGTGCTCTGCAGTTTGGATGTGGGCAAAATGTAAGTCTTAAGGAACAATGGCAAGCTGAATCCGCCAAGAACCCACTCTGGTTTTCATGTTAAGTTTTCCCAATGGCTAGTTTGTATGACGATTTTGGTAAGATCACAAACTGTGCTAAGTTAGCTCTTAACAAGCCGTTTACAAGCGATGATGAGCATCAATTGGGAAGAATCTTGTAATACCCCTTGAAAAAAGTGAACAAGGTACAGTAAGATAGTCCTGATGCCAAGACTGGCCTCACTGAAAATCTCACCTAATTCTACTATTTATTAAAACACATGCCACAGAGGACCTGGTAAGATTCCACCCTTTGTCTGTACAGTGCTATAATGTTGTTGTAGAAAAATTATATAGTATAGAGAACACCACACTGAACCCTTGTAGTCTAAAAAATAGTAAAAATGGCAAAATGTAGCTTGTTTGATGGGACAAAATAAGTAATCATAATTCAACATTCCCACATGTGGACTTTAGTGACATAACATAATTCACATGAAGATGGGGCTCACCTATTCAAGAAGAAATTTTACCATGAGAATGACTTCTAAAGGTTGGGAAAAAAGATCTCACCATCTGGACCTTTTTTAAATGTAGTCAACCCAAAAGAGGTAGCTATCATAAAATGTGTTTGTTTATTATTGTTGTTGATTTTAATTTTCCTTTTGGAGAGCTACATCAAGTTGCTGTCTATGCAAAGGAACTTGACTAAAGCCATGTGAGATTCAGGCATCATTCCTGTGGTACTAAATGTCTGTGACATTTTACCTCTAACCCTTGCACGGCAGGGCTCCAGCCAACCACTTCCCCCAGTGATGTTAACAACGCCTCATCATTTAAATAAACGGAACCCAACAGAAATTCAAGTGATTTATTGTCAGTGTGAAATATTTTTTCCTGCCCTTTTCAATGTAATTGGATTGTGTTTATTCTGTCCAAAAGTTTGTGGCTGACCCTGTACATAAAGCTCAACAGGAAGATTACAATGCTGTGTGGATACCAATTGTTCTTCTTTTTAATAAATTTTGCATTCATCACACCATACCTTTTAAAAATGAATTGCCTGAGAAAGAAGACTATTAAAGGATAAGAGGAATGAGCAGGAGAGTGGGATTATATCGGGAAGTTAATAAGGAGTAAAACATAATGCACACAGAGATGGTTCAAATGGTGTGCCAAGCAAGCAGGATGCTTTGTCTTGAATGGCGTTTAGCTTCTTGAGTGGTGTTGGAGCAGCACACATTCAGGCAACTGAGGAGACAAGAGGTGAGTTACACGTTTAGAATTCCCAGCCTTTGACTCGTTTTTTAGCCACAGTATTTATATGGCTGGTCCAGTTCAGGTTTTGGTCAATTTGATAACCCCCAGGATACTGCTTGTGGGGAATTCAGTGATGGTAATACCATTGAATGTCAAGGGGGGATGGTTAGATTCTTTATAGGTGGAGATGGTCATTGCCTGGCACATGCGTGGCTTGAATGTTAATACGACTTATCCACTTATCAACTCAAGCCTGAATGACATCCAGGTCTTGGTGCTATGGGCATGGAGTGCTTCAGTATCTGAGGAATTGTGAAATATCCGCAACATTGTGTAATCATCAGCAGGGAATTTTTTCTCTGGCAATTCCTTATTTCTACCCAGACTAATTCTACATCTTGATCTCCAGTGCCTATATCATTTGTCACTGCAGCACTGATAGCTACACCACCTCCTTTCTTTCATGCCTATCCTTCCAAAACACTGACCACTCTTGAATACTCAATTCCCAAACCTGGTCCCTCTGCAACTACATCTCAATACTTGCTACCAAATCATACCCATTCATCTTTATTTGTGCTGTTAACTCATTAATTTTGTTTTGAATGCTTCATGCATTCAAATACAAAGCCTTCAAGTTTGTTCTATTATCAAATTCCCTACACTCTTATGATTCCTTGCAGTAATATCATGTTCAATATGGTTTGCTTGGATCTCCTCTCATTGAGGATGGAGACATTTATGGAGCATCATCCTTCTGTAAATTGTTAAAATGTCTACCATCATTCATGGCTGGATGTGGCAGGACCGCAAGAGCTTGACTGATTAATTGATTGATTGTCAGATATGTTAGTTGTGGGATTGCTTAACTGGTTACTGCATACTGCTTTTGCTATTTGGCTTAAGTAACATAGTCTGCATTACAGCTTCACCAGGGTGACATCCTATTTTTAGTTGTGCCTGATGCTGCTCTTGGCATACTTCCCTCCACTCTGCACTGAACCAGACTTGACCTCTAGTTTGATGGTAATGGTAAAATGGGATGATATGTTCAGCCATGAGGTTACAGATTGTGATTGAATATGATTCTGCTGCTGTTGATGGCCCACAGTGCTTCATGGATGCCCAGTTTTGAGTTGCTTGATCTATTAGGAGGAATAGGCCATTTAACCCCTTGAGCCTGATGCACTTTCATTATGGTAATGGCTAATCTTATTGTAACTACAAATCCACATTCCTATCTACCCCTGATAACCATTCACCCCATTGCTTTACAAGAGTCTATCTAGCTCTGCCTTTAAAAGCATTTGAGGACTCCTGTCCACCAACTTTTCAGGAAGAGAGTTCCAAAGACTCACGGACCTCTGAAAGAAAAAAATGCAAGTAATCTCTATTTTAAATGGACGACCTCTGATTTTTAAACAGTGACCCATGGTTCTCCCATAAAAGGAAACATCTTCTCCACATCTACCCTATGAAGATCCCTCAGGATGTTTCAATTAAGTCATTTCTTACTCTCCAAAATAAGCATAAACTTTTCTACCGATCTTTATTTCATCAGTAAATTTGGAACCATACCCTTATCCTTTCATCAAAGTCATTTATACAAATTGCAAACAGTTGAGGTTCCAGCACTGATCTTTATAGCACACTATGCAACATATTCTGCCAACCTGAAAAAGATCCATTTGTACCACTCTCTGCTTCTTGCTACCCAGCTAATTGCCTATTCATATGTTACCCTCTACACCATGATCTTTTATTTTCCATGATATCCTTTGACGTGACACCGTAGCAAATGCCTTCTGGAAATCTAAGTACAATAAATCTACCAGCTCCTCTTTATCCGCAGCACTTGTTACCTCCACAAAAAAATTTCAATAGACTGGACGAAAATTTCCCTTCTACAAAACCATGTTGACTCTGCCTGATTACCTTATCAAAGTGCCCGACTATAACTTCTTTATTTATAGCTTCCAACATTTTCCGTCTGTCAGATGATAAGCTAACTGGCCTGTAGTTTCCTGCTATCAGTCTCCCTTTCTTTTTGAACAATTAAGTTGTATTAACCATTTTTCAATTTAATGGGACCATCTCTGAATCAAGGAAACTTGGGAAAATTATACCAATGTATCAATTATCTCATTAGCCACTACTTTAAAGACCCTAGAATGAACTCCACCAGATTCAGATCCAACAATTTACTCAGTACTATTTCTTTGGTAATTGTAATTTTACTGAGTTTATCCCTCCATTATATTTCCAGATTATCTCTGCTCTGGAACATTACTTGTGTCCTCTTTTGTGAAGATTGTTTCAAAATACCTGTGCAATTCATCTGCTATTTCCTTATTTTCCATTATTAATTCTCCAGTCTCACTTTCTATAGGACCACTGTTTACTTTGTGTACTCTTCTTTAAATACTTTTATAAATTTTAAAACAGATCAGCTCATTATTTTTGTGGGTCTGTTATTTGCTTGTGATTTCTATTTATGAAGGTGAAGAGGTTGAAAACTTCAAGTCAGAATTCAGCAACAGTGATGGCTTCTACAGATGAATAATTGAAGTTGCTTGTACAGGTGGATTTCGTAGATGCAGCATGCTTTTCAAGAGCGAGAGATGATTACTTGTTCTTTACTCATTCTGCAGTCATGGCACGTGCAGATTGCCTGAACTCTTCTTAGAATTATGGTTGATTCCCAAAAGTCTTTCTCTTTCTGAGCTGAGGACTTCTTCTCATATGTTGTCTCAGAGATCTTCCTGGGAGTTCTATTTTAAAACCACATGTCACCAGATCCTTAAATTATGATGAATCACTATCCCACAAAGCAAAATCCATTATGCTTGAATTCCCTCTGTCGGTCATTCCAGTCCCTTGTTTGTTATCTCAAAAATATTGAATTCCCACACTTTTAAGAAGATCCCAAAGAGTTGTCCAAGAGTTAATTGATTTCCAGTTCTGATGAAGAATCATATTGGTCTCCAAATGTGAACTCTGTTTCTCTCCCCACAGATACTGCTGGACCTGCTGTCAGGTCAAAATATCAGCTGAATCTGGCACTCTACGCCTAGGGGACTGAGTTCCAGATTTCCTCTACCCTTTGCATGAAAATGTGCTTCCTGACTTAACCGTGGAATAATGCAGCTCTGGTTTTGCAATTATACTGCCTTGGCTTGGGACTCACTACCAGGGGAAATAGTTTCTATGTGTTTGTACTACCAAGTCCTTTCACTATTTTAAATATCTCAATTAAATCACTCCACTCCCTGAAATCATGGGAATACAGCATAGGCTTATGCTTTGTGTCCCTACAATTTCACTTTGTAAATCCTCATGTAAATACCATGCCAGTAGAGAGTAGTGATTTTCATCCATCAGTCTGGGCTAAATTCATACTCACACCTTAATTACATTTATCAAGGAGAACACCTGCCAGTGAGCAGCCAGATGGCACAGTGCAATGTAAACTGCAGATTGGAGACCTTGGCTCAACTCCTAACTTCAGTTGACTGACCCGTCCTGCAGATGGTGCATTATGCATCTCTGCCAGGGTACCGGGTGCAACTCTGAATGGACTTGAGGGGATTGACCCACTAGGAGGCAAGGAAAATATAGACTATAATATCTGATCAGCAGAGCACAAGGAGCAATACTGAGGGTCACAGAATGGACTGTGACTGCAGTCGGCCACTTGCAGTCTCCTGGGTGATGGAGAAAATCAGTAAGAGAAAATCAGCTGGGTGAATATCTATCCACAATGAGCCATGTATCTTTGGTGGTATTTATGCATCTACTTCTGTTCCACAATTTGCAGTGAATCAGCTAATGAACTCATCTGCCTCTCATTACAATGCCAGCTCCTATCATTTCCCACTGATTCAAAAAATATACTTTATTTTCACCAGATTACTCATGTTTTCGGGTTTTAATGCTTGTTTCATAACAGAAAGGATTTAGGAGTACAGAAGAGGTTGTTTCCTCTTCTGGAAGAGTCTAGGATCAGAGGGTATAATCCTGGCCACCAGACATAACTTCTCACCAACATCTTTATCTTGGATGACCCTGGTGGAGTTCAGCCAGTATTTGGCAGCGGCCTTTGCTCGGGACACTCACACTTATTTCTCATAATAATATGCTATCCTCTACTGTGATCTGGTCTCTCATTTCAATTCTGGTTCTGACAGCACTTTGGTTTCCCCCAAGTCACCACCCTTATCTGCTTTCCGGAGGGACCACTCTCTCCGTGACTCCCTTGTCCGCTCCACACCCCCCTCCAGCCCCAGTACACCCGGCACTTTTCCCTGCAACCGCAGGAAGTGCTACACCTGCCCCCACACCTCCTCCCTCACCCCCATCCCAGGCCCCAAGAAAACTTTCCACATCAAGCAGATGTTCACCTGCACATCTGCTAATGTGGTATACTGCATCTGCTGTACCCGTTGTGGCCTCCTCTACATGGGGGAAACCAAGCGGAGGCTTGGGGACCGCTTTGCAGAACACCTACGCTCGGTTTGCAATAAACAACTGCACCTCCCAGTCGCAAACCATTTCAACTCCCCCTCCCATTCCTCAGACAACATGTCCATCTTGGGCCTCCTGCAGTGCCACAACGATGCCACCCGAGTTGCAGGAACAGCAACTCATATTCCGCTTGGGAACCCTGCAGCCCAATGGTATCAATGTGGATTTCACAAGCTTCAAAATCTCCCCTCCCGCTACCGCATCCCAAAACCAGCCCAGCTCGTCCCCGCCTCCCTAAGCTGTTCTTCCTCCCACCTATCCCCTCCTCCCACCTCAAGCCACACTCCCATTTCCTACCGACTAACCTCATCCCACCCCCTTGACTTGTCCGTCCTCCCTGGACTGACCTATCTCCTCCCTACCTCCCTACCTACACTCACCTTTACTGGCTCCATCCCCGCCTCTTTGACCTGTCTGTTTCCTCTCCACCTATCTTCTCCTCTATCCATCTTCTATCCGCCTCCCCCCTCTCCCTATTTATTTCAGAACCCCCTTCCCCTCCCCCATTTCTGATGAAGGATCTAGGCCCAAAACGTCAGCCTTCCTGCTCCTCCGATGCTGCTTGGCCTGCTGTGTTCATCCAGCTCTACACCTTATTATCTCAGATTCTCCAGCATCTGCAGTTCCTACTATCTCTCACCACCAGTTGTTTCAGTTTTGCCAGGATTGAATCTTTCTGTGTCCAAAGTCTGGTATTGTTAGCTGCAACTGGAAGTACGTTCTGAAAATTTAAGACCATTACAGACTTTTCCAGTGATGGTACCACTGATGGTCCATCTGCTAGCAGGAGGTGGCTCAAGGCATCTGTATTTGCTACTTGGCCTCCCGGACAGTGTTCCAACTTGTAATTATACGCATTTAGTATTAGAGCCCACTGCTGAATTCGACCTGAAGCTATGGGCAGTGCTGCCTTCTCCTCTTTAAGAAAACCTAGCAGGAGTTTGTGGTCTGTTATTATTACAGATTTACATCCGTAAAGGTATTGGTGGAACTTCCTGACTCCAAATATGACTGCCAAATCTTCCTTCTCAACCTGGGCATATTTATGCTCTGCATCAGCCAAAGTTCTGGATGCACACTGTATTGGACGTTCATCTCCATTGGGCAACCTATGAGCTAATACTATCCCAATTCTGTATAGGGAGGCATTACATGTCAATACCAGATCTCACTTGGGATCACAGTGTGCCAACACCTTAGAAGATGACAGTCGTTTGTTCACTTCCCTGAAGGCTATGACTTCGCTATGCGACCATTTCCAAGGCTCACCCTTTTTTAAGAGTAGATGCCAAGGTGCCAGGATGGAGGCCAGGTTGTTTCACAATTTTCCATAATACTTCACTAGCTTAAGGAAAGACCTGAGCTGCGGGACTGACGTGGGAGCCAGGGTACCTTTGATTGTCCTCACTCTGTCTTCCAACAGATGTAACCTGGTCCTGTCAACTCTGTAGCCCAAGTATGTCACTTTGGGTGCCTGGAATACATATTTGTCCCTTCTAAGGCATACACCCACCTTGGAGAAATATCTTAGATTTATGTCCAATTTCTCTAAATGCCCTTTATTGGTCTTCCCTGTTATTAGCATGTCATCAAGATAAATGTTGACGCGGGGTAGACCTTGTGAAATGTTCTTCATTGCCTGCTGAAAAATTGCACAGGCTGACAATACCCTAAATGGCAGTCTTGGATACTGGTATACCTTAATGGGTATTAATTGTAGCATACCTCTGGGAATCCTCATCTAACTGCAATTGCAAGTACACGTGGCTCATGTCCAGCTTCATGCAGGACAGCTCCCCTGCCAGCTCTGCATACAAGTCTCCAATGTGAGGGATTGGGTATTTACACAGCCGCAAAAAGCAGTTTACTGTTTGTTTGAGAGATAGTAGGAACTGCAGATGCTGGAGAATCTGAGATAACAAGGTGTAGAGCTGGATGAACACAGCAGGCCAAGCAGCATCAGAGGAGCAGGAAGGCTGACGTTTCGGGCCTAGACCCTTCTTCAGAAATGGGGGAGAGGAAGGGGGTTCTGAAATAAATAGGGAGAGAGGGGGAGGCAGACAGAAGATGGATAAATGAAAAGATAGGTGGAGAGGAGACAGACAGGTCAAAGAGGCGGGGATGGAGCCAGTAAAGGTGAGTGTAGGTGGAGAGTTAGGGAGGGGATAGGGCAGTCCAGGGAGGAAGGACAGGTCAAGGGGGCGGGATGAGGCTAGTAGACAGGAGATGGGGGTGGGGCTTGAGGTGGGAGGAAGGGCAGGTTAGGGAGGTGGGGACAAGCTGGGCTGGTTTTGGGATGCGGTTGGGGAAGGGGAGATTTTGAAGGTTGTGGAGTCCACATTGATACCATTGGACTGCAGGGTTCCCAAGTGAAATATGAGGTGCTGTTCCTGCAACCTTCGGGTAGCATCGTTGTGGCACTGCAGGAGGCCCAGGATGGACATGTCGACTAAGGAGTGGGAGGGGGAGTTGAAATGGTTTGCGACTGGGAGGTGCAGTTGTTTGTTGCGAACCGAGTGTAGGTGTTCTGCAAAGCGGTCCCCAAGCCTCCGCTTGGTTTCCCCGATGTAGAGGAGGCCATATCTGGAACAGCGGATACAGTATACCACATTAGCAGATGTGCAGGTGAACATCTGTTTGATGTGGAAGGTCTTCTTGGGGCCTGGGATGGGGGTGAGGGGGGAGGTGCAGGGGCAGGTGTAGCACTTCCTGCGGTTGCAGGAAAACTGCCAGGTGTGGTGGGGCTGGAGGGGAGTGTGGAGCAGACAAGGGAGTCACGGAGAGAGTGGTCCCTCTGGAAAGCCGATAAGGGTGGGGAGGGAAAAATGTCTTTGGTGGTGGGGTCGGATTGCAGATGGCGGAAGTGTCGGAGGATGATGCGTTGGATCCGGAGGTTGGTGGGGTGGTACGTGAGGACGAGGGTGATTCTGTTTTGGTTGTTATTGCGGGGAGGGGGTGTGAGGGATGAGTTGCGGGAAATGCAGGAGACACGGTCGAGGGCGTTCTCGACCACTGAGAGGGGGAGGTTGCGGTCCTTGAAAAACGAGGACATCTGAGATGTTCGGGAGTGGAATGCCTCATCCTGGGAGCAGATGCGGCGGAGGCGAAGGAATTGGGAATAGGGGGTGGCATTTTTGCAGGAAGGTGGGTGGGAGGAGGTGTATTCTAGGTAGCTGTGGGAGTCAGTAGGCTTGAAATGGATATCGGTTTCCAGGTGGTTGCCAGAGATGGAGACAGAGAGGTCCAGGAAGGAGAGAGAGGTATTAGAGATGGTCCAGGTGAACTTAAGGTTGGGGTGGAAGGTGTTGGTGAAGTGGATGAACTGTTCAAGCTCCTCGTGGGAGCACGAGGCAGCGCCGATACAGTCATCGATGTAACGGAGGAAGAGGTGGGGTTTAGTGCCAGTGTAGCTACGGAAGAGGGATTGTTCCACTTAACCTGCAAAGAGGCAGGCATAGCTTGGGGCCATGTGGGTACCCATGGCCACCCCCTTAGTCTGTAGGAAGTGGGAGTAATTGAAAGAGAAGTTGTTGAGGGTGAGGACGAGTTCGGCTAAGCGGATGAAGGTGTCAGTGGAGGGGGACTGCTCGGGCCTGCGGGACAGGAAGAAGCGGAGGGCCTTTGGGCCATCTGTATGGGGAATGCAGGTGTATAGGGACTGGACGTCCATGGTAAAGATGAGGTGGTGGGGACCGGGAAATTGGAAGTTTTGGAGGAGGTGGAGGGCATGGGTGGTGTCACGGACGTGGGCGGGGAGTTGCTGGACCAAGGGGAAGAAAATGGAGTCGAGATAAGTAGAGATAAGTTCGGTGGGGAAGGAGCAGGCGGAGACAATGGGTCGACCAGGGCAGTCAGGTTTGTGGATTTTGGAAAGGAGATAGAAGCGGGCGGTGCGGGGTTGGGGAACGATGAGGCTGGAGGCTGTGGGTGGGAGGTCACCTGAAATGATGAGGTTGTGGATGGTTTGGAAGATGATGTTTTGGTGGTCGGGGGTGGGGTCATGATCAAGGGGGCGGTAGGAGGAGGTGTCGGAGAGCTGGCATCTGGCCTCGGCGATGTAGAGGTCAGTGCGCCATACAAACAGTGCGCCTCCCTTGTCCGCGTGTTTTGTGGTGAGGTTGGGATCGGAGCGGAGGGCTGCACGTTCTGCGGGGGAGAGGTTGGAGTAGGTGAGAGGGGTGGAGAGGTTGAGGCGATTGATGTCTCGACGGCAGTTGGAAATGAAGAGGTCGAGGGAGGGTAGGAGGCCTTGGGGTGGTGTCCAGGAGGAGGGGGTGTGTTGGAGGCGGGAGAAGGGGTCAGTAGAGGGAGGGTTAGGCTCACGATTGAAGAAGTAAGCGCCAAGGCAGAGGCAGCGGAAAAACTGTTCAACGTCCAAGCGCGAGCGGTATTTGTTGATGTGTGGGTGGAGGGGGATAAACGTGAGCCCTTTACTGAGGACTGACCGTTCGTCCTCAGTAAAGGGGAGGTCTGGGGGAATGGTGAAGACCTGGCAGGGCTGGGTGCTATTGTCTCCTCTGGAGCTGTTGGCTGTGGAGGTGGTGGGCGGAGTGACGTCGGACTTCACAAGCTTCAAAATCTCCCCTCCCCCTACCGCATCCCAAAACCAGCCCAGCTTGTCCCTGCCTCCCTAACCTGTCCTTCCTCCCACCTATCCCCTCCTCCTACCTCAAGCCCCACCCACATCTCCTACCTACTAGCCTCATCCCACCCCCTTGACCTGTCCATCCTCCCTGGACTGACCTATCCCCTCCCTAACTCCCCACCTACACTCACCTTTACTGGCTCCATCCCCGCCTCTTTGACCTGTCTGTCTCCTCTCCACCTATCTTCTCCTTTATCCATCTTCTATCCGCCTCCCCCTCTCCCTATTTATTTCAGAATCCCCTTCCCCTCCCCCATTTCTGAAGAAGGGTCTCGGCCCAAAACGTCAGCTTTCCTGCTCCTCTGATGCTGCTTGGCCTGCTGTGTTCCTCCAGCTTTACACCTTGTTATCGCTACTGTTTGTTTAAAATCCCCACAGAACGACCCATTGAGCTTCACAATCGGTACGACTGGTCCTGCCCATTCCACAAACTGGGCTGGTTTGATGATTCCTTCGCTTTCCAGCCTTCTGATTTCTGCCTCTACTTTTGCCTGTAAGGCAAATGGCACGGAGCGTGCCTTGCAGAATCATGGAATTGATTCTTGGGGTTCACATGCAAGATGGCCTTGGCTCATTTGATAGTCCCTAGACTATCCAGAAAAACATTCAGATATTTAATTAGGACTTCACTCAGGCAGCCATTTTCTAAATGAAAAATGTTGAGCCAATGTAGGTGAATCTTTCTCAACCAATTTCACATCATCAAGCTTGGACTCGAGCCTTTTACTCCAATCAGTGGTAACTGAATCAGCTGCTTCTGATATGAGACCCGAAAAAAAGTTGTACCCTTAACCTGTAAAGGTCCCGGTATAGGTTCCCAGTATAGCTGAGGTTTTGCCCAAACTTAAGGGTTGGAGTCCAGAGCAACTTTTGTTAAAGTCTGGTTCTGCGATCACTGAAATGACCATGCCAACGTCCACCTCCATTAGAAGCATGTGACCATTTAACCTCCGGAAGAACCTAACCTGATGTTTATTTTGATTGGTTCTGATTGGATGTTGCCAAGCAATTTAACTGTTCCAAACCAAATTTAGGTGGACTTCGCAGGGTGTGCACTCTTCTCGATATGAGTTCTCCTACTCCATTTCGGTCTAGTGAGACTCTTTTGGTGTCTTGAGTCTGCATACCGGCAACAAATAAAATGGCTTGCCAGCTCGGATCCCGAAGAAAGTTTTAACGGTTTGGCTGAGGCTTGGCTTTGTTTTGGGGTTTTGCTGTGGGCTGACCTTGCATCCCTCTGTTCAGTATAAGTCCTGAGTGAGGTTGTACAATTGCCTTTATTCAAGTGGTGTCCCCCAAGCTCAGTTGGACTGGTGAGGGTGACCATTCCATTGGAATACCCTGCAACTCAGAGGCTCCACTTGCCACATTTTCCAATGATAAAGCCAGTTCTAGTGCCTGTTTGAAGTCACAGTTGGGCTTCAGTTACTAGGTGCTTTTGCATGGTTACATCATTAATTCCATGTACCAAATGGTCTCTTAGCATCTCATTAAGGGTTAAACCAAAGACACATGCCTCTGTAGTGATCTTAACCTAATCAAAAGTCCCGATACAGATTCCCCTGGTTCTCGAACTGCGTAGTAAAACCGATAGTCTCTCAGAATGACGGAAGGCTTGGGGTCATAATATTTGTTAACAAAATCCTTGAAAGGTTTTTTTGTATCCAGTGCCTCAGGAAATGTTGGGCTCCTAAAAACCAGAAAAGCTGTAGGTCCACAGGCTGTCAGAAGAATTACTAATGTCATTCTTACCACATACTAAGTCCAGTCTTCGACAGTCAGATAGAACGTGTCAAGCTTCCAAATAATAGCATGATGTCAGAAATGCTTACCACAAGTCAAAGATGACTACTGCGAGTGAATTTCTTCAGGGGTGTGTGTGCTTTTCTCTCATCGCCACTGAAATAACTCCATAGAGGCCAGTATCCCATCACCAAGTCACCCTTTATTTACACGTGGAGAATCCTTGATACTTATCTAGCTTCCTCAGAGCCAGCTCTCAGAGTGAACAGAACCTCTGACACTACTGTTTATATCTGTCAGCCAGGGCTCCCTAATTGGACCAGATTAACAGCCCCAATCAGGGAACTCAAATGTTACACAAATCATGGTGACAGGGGCTGAAATGCAGTCATTAGAAGGATTCAAATTGACAAGTATGAGGTCTTGGATACACTGTTGGTTCTTAGAGTTGATAAAACACCAGGACCAGATGAGATGCATCCAAGGATTTTGAAAAAAAACAGAATATTTCAGAGGCACTCTTTCAGTCTTCCCTGGACTCAGGCGTAGTGCCAGAGGACTGGAGACATTATGGTCTTGCTTCGAAAAGTTGTAAGAATAAGCTGAGCAATTATAGCCCAGTCAGTTTAATGTCAGCAGTAGGGAAAAGGAATAATTTGTGGTAGAGTTAAAGGCATGTGGTAAAATGTTGGGCAATTAGGTAGAGTCGGCATGGATTTCTTAAGAGAAAATCATGTTTAAATAACTTGTTAGAATTCTTTTAGGAGGTAACAGAGGGTTGATGAGGATAATGCTGTTAATACAGTGTACATAGACTTCCAAAAGTCATTTGATATAATAACGCACAACAAACTTGTCAAAAAATGTTATAGCTCATGTAGTAAAAGGTACACTAGCAAAATGGATATAAAAGCAGCTGAGTGACAGAAAATAGGGAGTAGTGGCAAATGGGCGTTTTTCAACCTAGAGGTGTTCCTGGGAATCAGCACTGGGACTCTTAATTTTCCTAACTTATATTAATGACCTAGATCTTGGGAGTGCAGGGGACAATTTCAAAGTTTGCAGGAGATATAAAACTTAGATGCATGGTAAACTATGAGGACAGCAGCATATAACTTCATGAGAACATGACAAGTTGGTGGAGAGGGTGGATAGGTGCCAGATGAAGTTCAATGTGGAGAAATATTAGGTGATAGATTTTGGTGGAGAGAACATGGAACAAAATTGTAAAATAAAGGGTACTATTCTAAAGTGCATGCGTAAATCCTTAAACGTGGCAGGACTGGTTGAGACCTTTATTAATAGGAGATTGCAAGAGCATGGAGATTATGCTGGACCTACATACAAGAGTAGTTAGACTTCAGGTAGAGTATTGTGTACAGTTCTAAGAACCACATTTCAGGAAAAAGTAAACACATTGGAGAGAGTGCAGAAGGAAATAGTTCCGGGGTGAGAAGCTTCCATTATGAAGATAGATTGGAGAAGTTGCCTTGGAGAGGAGAAGGCTAAGAGGAGATATGATTAAAGCTTTCAACATCATGAGATGTCTGGACAAGACAGACAGGGAGAAACTATTCTCACTCATAAAAGGATCAAGAACAAGAGGCCACAGATTTAAAGTGATTTGCAAAAGGCATAGATGTGATGTCAGAAAAATCTTTGCACAGTGACTGGTTCGGATCTGGAATACACTGCCTGGAACTGTAGTGATGGCAAGTTTAACTGAGGCATGAAAAGTGGCTTTAGATGATTATTTACATAGAAATAATGTGGAGGGTTATGGGGAAAGAGTGGGAGAACGACACTGATTCATGTTGTTCTTTCAGAGAACTAATACAGACACAATGAGCTGAATGGCCTCCTACTGTACTGTGACAATTCTGTGATTCTGTAACATACTTGGAATTACGCTGGCGCTGAAATCCATATATGATAGGCTGAATGTCTGTTAGACTTGGCAGTAACATCTTGTTGGTGGAGAATACCATATGTGTTAAATGAGAATTAACGCTGTGAGATAGGCTAGCAACATGTTGGCTAACTTTTTGAGAGACCTTCTCCTTCCAAGGTAATGTGAAGTCAAGTAGGCACCTTTCAGGGCCAAGTGTGGTGGGCATTGGCCAGTGATGATTTGATCAGGATAGCTATTATTATGCAGGATAATTTTTACATGCCCTCTTTCAACATCTAGTTTACATGATGAGCAAATGTTTTGGGCACTCTGCATGAAGTTGCCAATGGTTTGATCATGTAATGTAGGAACTGTGGAAATCCTACACTTCATATCGACCGGTGAATGTAGGCTTGTGGTAGAAAAGCTTCATTTTTCTTCTTAGCAATGTTACATTCTATGCTATCAAGCTATGATTTATCATATTGCCATCTATGGGAGCTTACTAGACACAACCTAACTGTTGTTTTTCCTACATTTGAACAGTGACTATAGTTTAAAAGTTCTTTCATATCCTGAAGTCATGAGAAGTGCTATATAAATGCAATTATTTTTATGAAGCTGCATGCTTACACCACTTGCCCCAGTGCCCCTTGGGTGATAACAGACTCAAACTCATCTACTTCTGATATTTCAAAATTGCTACTGAACTCAATTTTAACAAACAATATTTTGAATTAATCAATTTAAACTAGGGGATAAAATTTGGGGTAGCAGCCTAAATGATTGAATAATTTGAAGAAATAGTAATCTTTGATCAAATTATGTCAATGCGAATGCCAAAATACTTTCAGTGTTTACCGTGTGATAAACCGACCTGTAATTTAGGTGGAGGAACAGTCCTCCGTTGACAGTTCAATGTTATTTCTACAGACAATGTTGATAAGTTCGTAACAACACCTTTCAGGGGATCAATGAACAATCCCACCATACCAAGCTCCTGCTTCCATCCAATGCTTTCGCAGAAACAGCCCACTTTATAAAGTACTTCTCCACAACTCCCACACTTCAGTCTAATAAACCATTTGCTGAGGGGACCAAACTCATTCTACCCACGAGAGACAGACTGGCAGGCTGCATAAACAATACAATGACATCAGCTCCTGATATGTCAGTGAAGGGGAAGCTGGGCAGCTCTGAATAGAAGAGATTCTTCCTCATCATCCTATGCTGTCACTGTGAATTACTGTCAGGCTCTTGGGCAATGAATGCAGCATCTTCAAGTCAATAGGCCAGAATTCTCCACTTAGAGTGGAGGAAAATGCTGTCCACTGTTTTTTCACACACTGGACTTTCTTGCCAATTGCTGAGTTTTTCAGATCCAACCTTAATGTTTGTTCCCTGCCTTTTCTATCTTTAGTGTCAGTTAAATAGAGAATGCAGCATCTAAAAGCTGATAACTGGCCTGAGGCTACATAAATGGAGAACTAGGACAATTACTTTATAAAAAGAACAGGAGACTCTCAGATTAGCTGCTGGTCACTGAGTATCTCTGATGTGGAATGTACCATCAACATAATAAACTACATTTTTTGGAAATTGCACCCAGGGCTGAAGTGGCAATGTTAGAAATGACTGCTCTTTCCCCTCCATTGCTTAGATGCAAAGTCCTCAGATTTGAACCTGCACTGCCTAATTTAGTACTACAGTCTAGGAATACCCCCGGCCCGATCACTAGATTACAGCTAAAGACAGGTTGCATACGATCACACAAAATTGATCAATAGGAAATGACTAGTTGGTCCATCAAGCCCACCCTCACACCAAAATACATGGCAATATGGTTAAACAGCTAGCCCCTACCTCTGAACAGAAGCAAGGGTGGACCAGAAGAGAGTAGCAATGAGAGTGTACTGGGATAGGTTAGTTTTGGTATAGATTAGGGTGAGGGTGGATAGAGACTAGGAGTGCAGCTGGGAAAGGGGCACGGGGTGGAACTGTGCAGAGATGAAGAGTTGTAATCAACAAAGGCAGGATGTGACCAGTCAGAAACGAGAGGTGGTACTGGACAAATAAAAGGTTGGGAATGGACAAAAACTTGGTAACTCTGGGCAGAGAATTAATGGGGATTAATTATAGTGCTGATACAATATTCATTCTTTCTATATCCTCAGTTGAAAAACTCCTCACCCACTCTATCCAATTAATTCATTCCTAGGGACTCAAAATTATGAAATTACTGACTATGGCTCCTCCATCTCTGAAAGTCAATTTATTTTTAAATTTTACCAACTTTGTGTCATCTAATCGTTTGTTCCAGATTTAACTTGCCTCCATCTTTGCTCTTTGAGATTTTGAACTTTCACCTGAAAGTTCAATTAATTTTACCATCCTTGGCTTGAGGTACAGCTAACCCAAATCCCAGTAATAGTATACATGTGTTAATTATCAGTCAGAAAATTGCAGAATTCCCAGTATATCCAACAGGAGCAATGCAGGAGAAAGAAATGGAAATTTGACTATCACAAAAAGAAATGTCAAAGTGTACCATGCAGTGAACTGATTTCAAGGCATCTGTCTGTTGTTGTGGAGTTCAATATTACACCAATCTAAATTTAAGCTGGTCTCAGTGGTAAGTGCCTTTGGTGTACCTTGAACATCTACAAAGGCAGGACAGAGTTCAAGTAGCAAGACTCCGAAGGATGCTGTGGAGCAGGGTCTGAAAGCTGGAACAGTTTCTTTCACAGGAAATCATGTGTTTAAAAAAAACCCTGCACTTCACTTGTCCGAGAAATCCCATGGAGTGTTTTCGTAACCTTTGGGATGTTTAGATAGTTCCATGAAGTCTGGGGTCAGAGAAGGACCTAATGTTTTGATCAGGAAAATCTTAATTTGTAACACTATTACAGTGTTTAAGACAGACAGAAAGAGGGGAGTGAGAGGATGCCATCGAGTGTCAATATAGATCAGTGAGCAGAGGGGAATAGAACATGGTGTAAGTAAGTCATAGAGCAGCAGAAACACAACTGTTATTAAGTCAAATCGGTGTTTGTGACCAAAACATTTAGCTTTCTAGCTCACCTGGGGTCCTGACCCCAACTTTAGGAAGCCCTGATTTAGCCACAGTGGAAGATTTGGGAGAGATAGTGACTGGATAGATCTGGGAGCTAAACATGCACAAACTGAAAACTGTGTTTCCAGATGATGTTGCTGAGGGTCAGCATGTAGAATAGAAATCGAAAGGGCCAAGGAGAAATTCTTGACAGGAACAAGAGGTAATGGCACAGGAGCAGGAAGAGAAGCCATTGGATGTGGTGCTATGGTTATGACTAAATAAGAATGGAATCAGAAATCATAGTCACGCTCAGCTGGATAATAAGAGAGTGGCTATGGAGGAGGATTTTACCACGTTAAAAAGGCACAATTTTAACCAGATCAGGTTGAAATGGGCAACGTGCATTTAGAGGAAGTAAATCTGGCATCCTTCTCTTCCTGGGCAAGAGTTTGAAGAGTTCTTTACCCATTCTGTATCTCTCAGCCAGCCAGATGGCCTAAGCAGACAGTTACTTCAGTGCTCATTACTGCTGATGAGTAGTCCTGTACGTGAGGGGGTTAAAACCACAGCCGGAATGGTAGATTATAAACACTTGCTGCATGAAAAATGGTCCATTGGATCAGCACAGGATGTGTGTCCTTCTGACCGGATGCCTGGAAGCTGTCACTGATTTCAATAAATGATTCTCTTTGTAACAAGTCCGACACTGGGTCATCCACAACAGCTTAAAAAAGAGACCATTTTGAAAATGAACTGTTAAACCATTAGAGATTGTTTATTCTAGTTCTACCCAAAGTTCCCCTTGCGACCCATTTACCAAATTCACCATTTCTGTTGCTTTAACCCTTTCCTTTTCAGGTTTTATTTAGTGTAGGTTCTCCTATAAGCAGAATATTAACCTCTGGCCCCTCTGTAGGTTCAGATAAACTTCAGTCATTCTGTGCCGATCATTTTCAAGTGCGATGATGAGGAAACAAGTTAATATTATGGCAACGTTTCCTAAATTATGACATTGATTACATTCCAAAAGCACTTCACTGGCTGCAATACTATTTTGGGACTTCACTGTATTGTGAAAGGCGCTATAGAAATACAACTTCGTTATGGTAATAAAACTGGTCAAAAGTCAATAATAACTTTATTGATGCAATTAATTCTTAAATTCTAAATATACAAATGATCCACACATGTTTGCTTTTTTCCTCATTTTCTCCTTTCCCGTTTCTTCCTCTGGCTTTTGAGTATTCAGTTTAATTCTGTTTTAATTTTAAATAACAGCCAATTATAACCAAAACAACAGCTTATATTTATAAAACATCCCAAGTTTTATAGTTCTGTGAAATATACGCACTCGTCCAATTCTGGCTAATATAGCACTCCCACTTTTATATGTCTCACCATTGCTGGCAGTGCCTTAAGCTGCTTGGGCCTGAGCTCTGGAATTTTCTTCCTAAACCTCTCTGTCTCTATCAACTAAGATATAATTAATCAATACCTCTGATCAAACATTTGGTCACTTGTCCTTGTGTCTCTTTATGTGGTTCTGACGAATTTTGGCTGATAAGGTTCCTCCAAAGAGGTGTGGGATGCTTTATCATGTCAAAGGTGCTATTTAAGTGCAAGTGGCCATTAGTACTCATATCAATGCTACCCTGAGAGGAGGAACAATTTTTGCAAGTATTCACAGGACCCAACCGTTATAAGAATATACTTTTATCTTTTCTGAGGGTAGGCACAGATGAGCTTGTCAACTCAGACTGAAAGTATACAGCTGCAAATCCCTAATTCCCTTGTATTTTACTAGATTGGGTTGGCAAAGAGTGAGTGGGGAGGGGACTCCAACAGATTGTTTGCTGTGGCACTGAACTACTAAGGTTTGTTGTATATGCTAATGCTCTTTTCATTTTCTCTTTATGCAAGATGACCAAACCATCTGTCGTTAATTTCACGTGTTGCCTGGATGGGCCTGGGCTCCTGTGATCTGACCGTGCATGCCGTTCATATCAGCCTTTTGTCAAGATTGTGTTCTCTGATCAGCACTGCGCTACAAATGAAGACCAAATGCACAGAAAATAGCAATGTTCTGACGAAAGGTCACAGCCCGGAAATATTAACTCTGTTTTTCCCTCCACAGATGCTGCCAGAGCTATTGAGAATTTTCAACACTTCCTGTTTCTGTTTCAGATTTCCAGCATCTGCAGTATTTTATTTCTGAACAAAGCAAGTAAAATTCCCCGCTTCAATTCACCCTTTCATGCAGCACCATTTTAAACCCTGGAATGAAAATCGGATAATTAACTCCAGATCCCGATAGCTGCACAAAGCTGCACAGAACTCATCCCCCAAGTGGTCAAAAAACCCATTGCTCAAAATGTGATCACCTCAAGATCTTAATGATACTCTGTTCATTCTGATAGAGAAAAGAGAAAGAAAGCAAAAGCCTAATTCTTTCAAAGGGACAGAGAGGGAAGAACTTTTTCATATTTCCACCTGATAAAATAGTGGAAGTTCACCCCCCATCTTAGCTGCTGTATTTGCCTGATATACTAAAAACAACCCTCTATAAATACTGAAAAAGCTGTGTGCGATTCAGTTCTGACAGACTGAGGGTACAATATGAAATTTTCCATTTTCCAGTAGATTACATTACCTACACAAAAATAACTTAATTTATATAGTGATTTTAACATAATAAAATAGTCATAGAACATGGAAACAAACCCTTCAGTCCAGCCCATGCTGCCCATGTTCCCAAACTAAACTAGTCCCACCTGCCTGCTTTTGTACCATATCTCTCCAAACCTTTCCTATTCACGTATTTATTCAAATGTCTTTTAAATGTTGTAACTGTACCTGCATCCACCATTTCCTCTGGCAATTCACTCCACACATTAGCCAGTTTCTGCGTAAAAAGATTGCCCCTCATGTCCTTTTTAAATTTTTCCCCTATCACGTTAAAAATACGCCCCCTAGTTTTGAACTCCCACACCTTCGGAACTTTTTTAAACTTTGATCCAGAAATAAAGTTGCTGCTATGCCCTCCATGGTCAAAGTATAAAACATTTTGATCTCCTTTTATGAAATTCTCGGCAGAAACAATGAGATCCCAGCTTGTGAGTGCTGTGTGCTCGCTCCTAGAACTGGGCAGATATTAATAAATCTTCCCAATTCATTGGAAATTATTGGTTCCTTATCTCATCACTTTTCCAGACCTAAACCATCCTTATAAGACTTATTGCTATGACATTGCACCTCAGGGTTTGATGCTGTGACAGACTGCTCCTTTCATGAACTCCTAAGGGGTTAATGTCTTCAATATGATGATTTTCCACTCAAGTTTTACCTTGTCCACTCCTGTGTGGCTGGAATCTGGTTACATGGATTGCTCATAGATAGTTCACCCAAGCAGCTTTTCTTTGTACACAAAAATAGTCCAAGAGAATTGTCAGTTGAAAGATTGCCATTAACTGCAGGGGTCTGTGGGAATGTGTCAATATTTGTAACAAAATCCTAGAGTCCCTTTCGTGTCACAGTATTAACAAACTTTTTTTAAAGTCAAAGTGGTCTTTGAGGTTTAAAAGTTGGTCCTGTTAGTTTTTTAATACTTAGAAGGGGTCCCCTAGGAAGCTCTCCCTTTTAAGTTCATGGGACCAGGCTACTTGAATATTTTTAAGCCACAGGTGGCTAGATTCTTGTTAGGCAGGGTAATTGGGGGCTGTTAGGGACAGATCAGCATCTCAAAGGAGGATGAGGAGGATGCAGAGATGTAGCAGTGTGATTTGGATAGGCTGAATGAGTGGGCAAATGCATGGCAGATGCAGTATAATGTAGATAATTGAGAGGTTATCTACTTTGGTAGCAAAAATAGAGCAGATTATTATTATTATTTGAATGGCTGTAATTTGAGAAAGGGAATGTTCAATTTAGTGTCCTCGTGCACCAGTCGCTGAAAGTAAGCACACAGGTGCAGCAGGCAGTAAAGAAGGCAAACTGTATGTTGGCCTTTATAGTAAGAGGATTCGAGTACAGGAACAAGGATGTCTCGCTGCAATTATACAGGGCATTGGTGAGACCACACCTAGAATATTGTGTGCTGTTTTGGTCCGCTTATCTGTGAAATGATGTTCTTGCTACAGAGCGAGTGCAGTGGAGGTTTACCAAATTGATTCCTGGGTTGGCAGTCTGATGTTTGAATAGGACTGACTGAGTTGATTAGGATTGTATTCACTGGAGTTTACAAGAATGGTAGTAGGGGGCGGAATCTCATAAAAACCTATAAAATTATATTAGGACAAGACAGACTAAATGTATGAAGGATGTTCCTGATGGTGGGGGAGTAGAGAACCAGGGGTCACAGTTTAAGGATAAGGGGTAAACCTTTTAGGACCGAAATGAGGAGAAATCTCTTCACCCAGAGAGTGGTAATCTTGTGGAATTCACTACCACAGAAAACATTATGTATTTTCAAGAAGGAGGTAGATAAAGCTCTTATGGTTGAAGGGATCAAGGGAAATGGGAGAGTAAGATTAGTCTAGTAAAGTTTCACTGAACTGCTTTCAATGTATTAACAACCTTCTGTAAATATGGTGACCAATACGAAACATAATTGGGGTCTCACCAATGCCCTATATAACTGAAGCATTATCTCCCGACTCTAACCTTCAATTACCTTTACAATAAAATAGAATATTCAATATGATTTCCAGATTACTTGCTGTATCTGCTTACTAGCCTTTTGCAATGCAAGCACTAGGACACCTGGATCTCTCTTCATCTAGCTCTGCAACCTCTCACCATTTAGAAAATTTCTTTTTTTAAATTTTTTCTGCCAAAATGGAAAATTTCACACTTTCCCAAGTTATACTCTATTTTCCAGATCTTTGCACACTTGCTAAACCTACCTATATCCTTTTGTAGGCATAGAAACATTGAAAATAGGAGTAGACCATTCAACCCTTTTAAGCCTGTTCTGCCGTTCAATTTGATCATGGTTGATTATCCAACTCAGCACCTTGTTCCCACTTTCTCTCCATACACTTAGATCCCTTTAGGCCTTAGAAATATATATAATTCTTTCTTGATGTATTGTACCAATGTACTGGTTTCAACCACTTTCTGTGGCAAAGAATTCCACAGGCTCACCACTCTCTGGGTGAAGAGATTTCTCCTCATCTCAAACCTAAATGGCATACCCAGTATCCTTCGACTGTGACCCTGGTTCTGGACTCCTCAGTCATTGGGAACATTCTTTCTATATTTACTGCCTATCCTGCTAGAATTTTATGCGTTTCTATGAGATCTCCCCTCCTTCTTCTATGCTTCAGTGAATATAGTCCTAAATGATCCAGTCTTTCTTCATTTGTCAGTCCTGCCATCTCAGGGATCAGTTTGGTAGACCCGTTATGTTTTCTTCACAACTCAATTTCCTACCTATCTTTGTGTCATCAGCAAATTTAGTTCCCACACCTTCTGTCCCTTTATCTAAATCATTTATACAAATTGTAAAGAGTTGAGGCCCAAGCAGTGACCCCTATGGCACACCACTCGTGACATCCTACTAGCTTGAAAAAGACTCATTTATTCCAACTCTCTGCTTCCTGTTAACCAGCTAACCCATGTCCTGCATAATATTGATCATGCAAAAAGTATAATTGGTCACTGACGGTCTTCTTTGAAGTGTGAAGTCCAAGTACTGATGACGTTTCAATTCTCAACTTTGCCCTATTCTTCAACTTTGCTTCCCCATTTCCTATCTCCAGATTCCTTTGCTCACACGCCCTCTCAGTTTCCCTTTACCTCACCTGTAATTTTCTTTTTTACTCATTCCAAGTTTCCTACTTTGCACTCCCCACTCCCCCATGACCCCCAACTTCTCTCTTTGGTTTTTCCAATACTCCTCTCAATTTCCCACTTCCCTCCTTCAGTGTTCCTCCTTGCAACCTTGCTTTCTCCCTTTCATCCCTTTTCTTCTCCTTGGTTTCCCCTCTTCACAGTTTTGATTTCCCTGGTTCCCTGTTCACGAGTGGCTTCTTGCAATCTGTAAAAGGTACTTGACTATAGCGGACCCATCCTTTATAAAGTAAATGCAGCAACATTTCCAGCTGTTACATGGTCAGTTGTTAGGTGCTTATATGTCATGTGATCAAGAATCACCTGATCAGATGTCATATTATTAAACCTCCAGGAATATCTCTAGTAAAAATTATTTACCCTGCTCAGGTGAATAGGGTGTTTCTAGCCTAATTAGGTTTTCTTACTCCTGAATATGGTGTGATGACGGGCTCCCTTGGAAAGTGCCTGTTGATTTCAGTTTTAAGGGGAGGCGACGACCTAGTGGTATTCTCGCTGGACTGTTTAATCCAGAGACCCAGATAACATTTTGGGAACCCAGGTTTGAATCTCACCATGGCAGATGGTGGAATTTGAGTTCAATAAAATATCTGGAATTAAGAATCTAATGATGACCATGAATCCATTGTCAATTGTTGGAAAAACACATCTGGTTCACTGATGTCGTTTAGGGAAGGAAACTGCCATCCTCACCCGGTCTGGCCTACATGTGACTCCAGACCCACAGCAATGTGGCTGACTCTGAACTGCCCTCTGGGCAATTAGGGATGGGCAATAAATGCTGCCTAGCCAGCAATGCCCTCATTCCGTTAATGAATAAAAAGAAACCTCAGGAAAGTATAGGATTCACCAGTGACGCTTTCCATTGTTGAATATCACTGTTGAGGATTCCAGATGCTGAATGGCCACTCAGATGAACTACCTGAAGATCTATGCATTTATATAAAGAATCAATGCTTCTACATTTTACTGCAGATGATATCATTCTAATACACTATGTTGTAAAATATTTAATAGCTGTGATAAGTACCACATTGTATTTCCATAAAGTTCATTCAGATTCCAGTTCAGGCTCTTACTTTGACATAGACAGTTTCTGTCCTGGGAACTCTCTCTAGTGCAACGCTACATAGCTTGTTCTCAGGATTAATCAAGTCATCACCACTACCACTTGGAATGGTGTGGGCTGTAACCCCTGGCAACGATGCTTGTGCATTTGTAGGGCTGACAATGGAGAAACAGTGTGGAGTGAAAAGGCAGCACGGCGTCTCTTGCAGTGAGCCCCAGTGGAAGAAAGTTGCTATCCCAAAGGAGCTGGAACAAGGGATCAGTCAGCAACCATTCAGTGAACTGTTGTTCCATACTTCAGCCACCAGCTATGTGTAGGTTGATTGGGAATCCAGATGTGTGAATAGCATTTCCAATTAGTAAGTTAAAAAATGAGTAATAGACACGATCACTGTTCATCTCATCTCACTAAATGTGAGTTTTAACTTTTTATGCATTTGTTGGTGAAATTGTGGGAGGAAAAGCAGTGCCTGAGTATGTTATTTTGATTGTCCTTGGTCATTGATGGTGTTAGATGCTTCTAGGTAGAACATTTATTGAAATAATAAAAATACAAGCATGAGCAGGACTTGAGGCATTAATTAAAATTCAATCAGTAAAATAATTAATTAAATATTATAAGGATGATAGGCAAAATGATTTATGGTGGTTCCAAAACTTGAGAGCTTATAGTCATCTATGTGATCTAAGGCAAAGCATTTGCAATAAATGTCTGTGGCTGGAGGAACTTTGACTCAGAGTCATTGTGCCCAGCTGCAGACTCTGTGACACATAAAGGAGAAAGTATGAGATCTGGACACTTTGTTTCAGAAGATAGCTTTAGAATAGCTTGCCTGATTTGGTCCTTGTCAGAGATAGGAGGGTGACTGCAAGTGTGGATGGTGTGGGGACAAGGAAGGTAGAAGGTGGAACAGCCTCAGCTTTTGCAACTGTCCAACAATTTGAGGTTCTTGCAGGATGAAAGTGGGGCCTTCAGGATAGATTGGTCAAATGACCACAGCTATGTAGTACAGGAAAACATTCAAATTGACACAGTTAACAGGAATGTAATAATGGTAGGAGTGGTACAGTTAGACACAGTTCGCTGCTTCTGCAAGTGAGAGTCCAGACAGCTGTGTCACCTACCTGGTGCAGTACGAGTCTGAGCAGCCAAACTGAAAAGCAAAAACTCAAAGGTAACAACCTTTGGATTATCGCCTGAGCTATGAGCAAATTGGAATAGGGCAAATAAGATGAGGGAGTGAGATGCATGACTCAAAGATTGGTGTGGTTGAAATGGGTTTTGATGCGGGAGGCGCTGATACCAGTAATGAGGAAAATGGAGATGTACCAGGCCTTCCAGGCCTTCACCTGGACCATGCAGGCACCAGTGTGCGCTATGGCAGTAGAGAGCGCTTTATGTTGGCTTACATTGTGACAGGATTTGAATACAAGTGTAAAGAAATCTTGCTTCAGGTGTATACAGTCTTGGGTAAACCTGCACCTGGAGTATTGTGTACAGTTTGGGTCTCTTCATTTGGAGGGACTGCAATGAAAGGTCACCAGATTGATCCCTGTGATGGTGGGATTGTCCAATGAGGACAGTTTAAGGAGACTAAGTCTGTATTCTCAAGATTTTAGAAAAATGAGAGATGATTTCATTGAAGCATACAAAATTCTTACAAGGCTTGACAGAGCAGATGTAGGAAAAATATTTCTATTGGCTGGGGACAGCTAGAGTCATAGAATCATAGAGAAGTACAGCACAGAAACAGACCCTTTGGTCTAACTCATCCATGCCGACCAGATATCCTAGATAAATCTAGTCCTATTTGCCAGCATTTGGCCAATATCCCTCTAAACCCCTCCTAGTCATATACCTATTCAGATGCCTTTTAGATGTTATAATCATCCCCATCTCTACCACTTCCTCTGGCAGCTCATTTCATACATACACCACCCTCTGCGTGAAAAAGTTGCCCCTTAGGTTCCTCTTAAATCTTTCCTCTCTCACCTTAAACCAATGCCCTCTAGTTTTGGACTCCCTCACCCTGGGGTAAAGACCTTGGCGTTCACCTTATCCATGCCCCTCATGACTTTATAAACTTCTGTAAGATCACCCTTCAGCATCTGACACTCCAGGACATTTTGGAATCTTTGCTAGGAGGGTCCAGTTATTGAGCTTATTCAAGACATTCAAGATTTCTAGACATTAAAGATATTAAGGAATTTGGGGGTGTTTGGATAAATGGTGTTGAGGTAGAAGATCAGTCATAATCTATTTGAATAGCGGGGTAAGCTTGAGGGGACAAATGGCCTACTTTTATTTTCTACGTTCCTTTGTTGTTAAAGTTATCCAGTGTACAGAGCCAGTTATTTCAAATAATTAAGTTCAGATACAAACACTTTAGACTAATTTCCTCTGTGTCTTATTTGTTAAACTACTGTTAACTGAAAGGGACACTGTGGATCGTAGCATACCGAGTAAGATGGTCAATGTCACAGCTTGACTTTACAATTCTCAGCTTTGTGTTCATATCTGTCTGCAGCCTCAAAATGATTCCTTCCACTCTCAAATCCAAGACACCAGAATTGAAGAGTGTAGAAATTTCAGAAAGTTGTAAGCCTGGAGAAAGATGCAGAGATATACATACATCTCATCTATCTGGCTCATACATGCATAAGAGAGGGTAAGGCTATGGAAGGATTTACAATTTTAAAATCAAATCTTACACAGTGTGTTACTTTTCTCTGCACTTGTTGGATTGATGGATGGTTTGACTAACAATTCACAGAGGGATCTAGGACAAGGTATAAAGTATTTGTAACTGATGGTGACATTTCCAGTGCTTCACCTGATAGCACCACATTTGGGGGCAGAGGTCAGTTTGCTCAATTTGTGGCCATATGATGAATTCATCCATCATTACATGGGTCAGAAATCAGGTATGATGACCTCAATTTAGAGCTATTTGCATGGAATTCTGCTTTGCGATCATAATGTGGTAAACCTCACTACATAAATGCTCCCTAATAACACTCCCCCCAAGTATGACACACCCTGAAGATATTGGCCTCAATGTGTGACTCTACAAAGGGTTAAAAACATGTTTAGCATAAAGCTCATCTTGGGGGAGGGGGGGCAAAGGAGGAGATGCAATTGCTTACTGTGGTCCTGTAATGAATTTTATGTTACATTAAAGACATATAAATGGTGGGCCCAGTGCAGACAACAAGTGGCCAGGCATCAGGGGCTAATCTAATGATGTAAAAATAGAGACAGTACCAATTATATGGCAGCCCGTACCACACTGCTGCAGGGACTCCCAATGAATAGCTACAAATCAAATTACAGGCTAATAGACGCACTACAAGAGGGGGCAGTCAATGCTAACTGCATTACAGCCTTGTGACCTTTCTGCTCTGAGCTGCACGGTCCAGACTGAGACTTGTATCCCTCTGAAATATGAAAGAGCCTGTTGTTAAGGAAAAGCAGTGGAACAAGGCATCGTCCCTAAATGAGTTAAACACTGCTGTCAAAGCGCTTGTTTCCCATTATTTATGTGTTGCTGTCTCGATTTCCAGCTCACCCTTTCCATTTGAAATGCTCAAACACAGGCGCCAGTAAACTGCATCCGCTTTCTGTTACCTTGTTCACCTCCTTTCTTATAGGTCTCCAAGATATCTTTACGCCTACAATTCTGGTCTCTTGCACATCCAGGACTTTAATCACTCTACTATTGTCGGTTGTGCCTTCAGTTAGTGCCAAGCCCTTAAACTCTAATATTTCCACATTTAATCTCTCGGCCTCTCTCTCCTTTTAAATGTTCCTTGAAATCTACCTCTGAGGAAGTTTGTGATCACATGTCCCCAACTCTTGTTTGTGGCTCAATGTTACATTTTGCATAATGCTCATGTGATGCGAATTTTCCAATGTTAACAGTGGGCCATATAAATACAAGTTCTTGTTACTTTGGGAGATTCGAAGAATTATCAGAGGATCTGCAACATGCTGATATTTCCTCTCGGCAAGACTGTAAGAGATATTTGATCAGTAAGTTCGGAGGTGACAGGAAAATTTGTAGTGTGGTAAATAGTGAGGAGGAAAGCCTATAGGGTGATTTGGATCGGCTGGTAAGATGGGATAGACAGTGGCAAATGGAATTTGATCTGTAAAAGTGCGAAGTAATGCACTTTGGAAGGACTAAACAGGCAAGAAAGTACACATTGAATGGTAGAACCTTAGGAAGTACAGCGGGTCAGAGAGGCCTTGTCCATAGGGGTGGCACAGTGGTTAGCACTGCTGGACCAGGGACCCAGGTTCGACTCTACCCTCGAGTGATTGGCTGTGTGGAGTTTCTATGTTCTCCCCGTGTCTGCGTGGGTTTCCTCCAGGTGCTCCGGTTTCCTGCCGAAGTTCAAAGATGTGCAGGTTCGGTGGATCAGCCATGCTAAATTGCCCATAGTGTTCAGGGATGTGCAGGCTAGATGGGAAATATGGGGTTACAGGGACAGGGTAGAGGGGTAGGTCAGGGTGGGATGCTCTTCAGAGGGTTGTTGTGGACTCAATGGAATTCTATGATTCCATGATTCTTGAAGGCATCAAGACAGGTAGATAAAGTGATTAAGAAGACATTTAAGATACTTACCATTATTAGTCCAGCCACTGAATACAACAGCAACGAGGTTATGATGGAGCTGTATATAATTTTAGATAAACTTCTGCTGGAACAGTGTGCAGATCTGTTCACCACATATAGGAAGGTTGTGAGTGCACTAGAGAGGGCGCAGGAAAGATTCATCAGGATGTTATTTGGTCTGCAGCAATACAGCTATGAAGAAAGACAAAATAAGCTGGGGTTGTTTTCCTCAGAACAGAGAAGCTTGCGGGGAATCTAAGATGTAAAAAGTTCTGTGAGGTACAGACCAGGGATGAGGTGGTATAGATAGGTAGAAACATTTCCCCTTTTAGAGGGGCCAATGATCAGGGAACACAGTTTTAAGAAAGAAACAGGAGGTTTAGAGGGAATTTAAGAAAGACATATTTCACCCAGAGAGTGGTGGGTATCTGCGACTCACTGCCTAAAAGGGTGGTCGAGTCGGGAACCCTCCAGACATTTAAGAATTATTTATATGAACACTTGCAATACCATAGCCCACGAGGCTACAGGCCAAGCGCTGGAAAATACAATGAGAGTAAATAGATGTTTGATGACTGGCATGGACACAATGAACTGAAGGAGCTCCTTCCATGCTGTAAAAGTTCTGTGACTTTTGTTTCCCTCAACACCTCCAGCTTCAATTCCTGTCTGCTCCTGACAGATAGCTCATGAGCCCTGTAGGACAGTGCTTGTGTGCAGGTAACCAATGAAGACAGCTCTGGGTTTTGCTTGGACCCTCATTCCATGGTGAACCAGCTTGGTACATTAACTGGGCATACAAAGAATCACAAAATTATTATGGCTCTCAAGGAGGCCATTCGATCCATCCTGCCTGTACTGGCTCTTTAAACAAGCATCATTACTTTGTGCCAATTTCATGCTTTCACCCCATACCCTTGCACAATATTACTATCTAAATAAACATCCAACACCCTTGAGTGCCTCAACTGAAACTCACCACATTGTTCCTCCACACCCTTAACAACGCATTGTGTGAAAAGGATTTTTCTTTTGTCACACTTGCACCCTTGCAAATCACTTTCAGTCTATGGCCTCTCTGTCTTGTGGGAACAGTTTCTCCTTATTTACTCTAACCACTCACCGATGATTTTGAAAATCTCTATTAAATTTCCTCTCAGTCTTCTTCTCTCCAAGGAGCACAGTCCCAACGTCTTCAATCTACTCGCATAACTGAAGTTTCTGATTCCCGGAACAATTTGTGCAAATCGCTTCTGCACTTTCATGCATAACTTTCCAATAATATGGTGCCCATAAATGTATGCAATACTCCAGCTGAGGTCTAACAAGTGTCTTGTACAAATTCAACTCTTGTACTCTATGTCCTGATTGATAAAGCTGAGGTCATTGTATACTTTATCAACTGTTCTCTCCACCTGTCATGCCGCCTTTAATGGTCTGTGCACATATATTTTCCATAGAATCCCTGCAGTGTGGAAACAGGCCATCTGGCCCAACAAGCCCACAGGCAGCATTCCACCCAGACTCATTCACCTACCCTTTCTCTGTTACCCTACATTTCCCATGGCTAACGCACCTCACCTGCACATCCCGGACACAATGGGGCAATTTCGCATGGCCAATCCACCTAAACTGCGCATCTTTGGACTGTGAAAGGAAACCCGACCACCCGGAGGAAATCCATGCAGACACGGGGAGAATGTGCAAACTCCACACAGACAGTCGCCCGAGAGTAGAATCAAACCTAGGTCCCTGGTGCTGTGAAGCAGCAGTGCTAACCACTGAGCCACCATGCTGTCCCAATAAGACGGGTTATTCTGACAATCGGCAATGGTTTTGAGGTCATCATTACGCTCATAATTCCAGATTTTTATTAGATTCAAATTCCACTACCTGCTGTGGCAGGATTTGAACCCAAGTCCCCACAACTTGCTTGGGCCTGCTGAATTAGTCCAGTGGTAATACCACTAGGCCACTGCCTTCCCCCTATGTTGAAACAGTGGGGTAAGTAGACAAAAAAGGGACTGCTATGCATTGACCAGGAATCTAACCTGGGCTTCCTGCATGGGAGGTGAGAATTCTACCACTGAGCCACCAATTCAACCACAAAATCAATCATTCTGTAGCAGGTCTGCAAACATGTGTAGGATAGATATACTGACCCCTGGGGAACTTCACAATAAACTTTCCTTCAGCCTGAAAAATATCCATTGACCGTTACTCTCTGTTTATCACTCAGCCAATTTTGTATTTGAGTTCTACTGTCTCTTTTATACCAATGTCCACTTTCCTCACAAGTCTATTGTGTGACACTATATCAAATGCCTCTTGAAAATCCATGTAGCACATCAACAGCGTTACCCTTATCGAGCCCTTGTGTTACCTATTCAAAAAAAACTCCATCAGTTCAGTGAAACTCGATTTCCCCTTTAGAAATCCATGCTGACTCTTCCTGATCAATCTACTGTTTTCCATGTAACTATTAATACTGTAACAAATAACTGTTTCTACAAGCTTCCCTACCACCAAAGTTAAGCTGACATTTGTTATTCCTGGGAATAACCTTCCAATCTTTCTTGAACAAGACCATAACGTTTACAATTCTCCAGACTTCTGTCACTTCCCCTAAGTCCAGGGAAGAATGAAAGATTGTGGTCAGCATCTGCTCTACACATGTAAATTAATCCTGGAGCAAGGTATAATGGGTTGCTCAGTAATAGTGCACTGTGATCATCGGCTTTGGAAGAAGAGAAGAGGAGCCTGGTATTGACAGGTTGCCAACTGCAACAGTGGGATATGAACCTGCTTTCTGCTGTCCTTCACAGGGAACACAGTGCTATCAACCGAATGCAAGTGTCCTTGAGTCTCCAGCACTTGGAGATCAATTTGCAAAATGCGATGAACAATCTGAGAGAAAAATCATTGGGGATTTTCCTTTTAGTGCCCTTTTTTAAGCAATAAAAATACTGATTTGGGAAGAAGGTGTTTTGTGAGTCAAGAATTGTCCAATTGAGTAACTAAACAAATGTTTATTTGGCAATTGTCAGAGAGGTAGAGTCCCAAGAGGATTAATGCTTTGGGTGATGAATGGTGGAGCTGGGATGCTTGGAGATGAGTAGTCATTTGATGAAATTTCCAGGAATACATCCAAACAGAGTTGACAGCCCTACGCACAATCTCAATACACAGTCAAGCATTCAAAAACAGTTACTTCCTCCAAAGGGTGTTTAGGGGTAAAAAATCAAAATAAAAAAAAACCTTTCAATTGGCTGACTTAACAGCTGCGTTAGGCATGGCTGCAGAATAACAAGAGGGAAGAGGTAAATCTGATATAGAATTATGCAGTTAGAAGAGGGCAGTGCATGGACATAATCCCCTACAGTAATAGATAAACTCTTAGTCATCTGTAGTACACTGATTTATTTTCCAAATTAGGTGGTTGGACATTGATAATGCTGTTTGTGGGGGAGGGGATACTGTACAAGATCGTCAGATCAGAAAGTCACATGATAAGATACAGCGAGACTGCCCTGGCCTAGCTCCCAGCATTTCTACAGTTCTTACACTAAAAATGGTTTAATGGATGTCAGACTGGAAGCCTGTCAGCACATTCTTGAGTACTTTTCATGATGGCATTATTTATCAGCAATCTACTGGCCGAAGTACGTTCTCCATGGGAGCTGTAAACAGCTTTTGAACCAGTGCAGTCTCTGTCTATACACAGTTTCATCCTCATTCCCTTTCAGCCCTGCATCCCAATATATAACTACCACCAAAAAGCTAACAGACAAAGTAGTACCAAATTCAGTAACCCGACCACATTATTAAGAGGAATACCACTGAAGCAATGAGGCTGTCGGATTCAGATGTCTAATTAGCTGCAATTGGTTGTCAGATTTGCCAACTTTGAGTCCAGGCAGAAACATAGGATCAGGACCAGGCAAAGAGTGGGATCAAGGCTCTGAAAACCGACTTACATTGAAGAATTTTCTTGAACATTTACTCAAAAAAATGATGATCTGATCCAGAACCAGGCAAGTGGCAATCCCACTGAGCTACATTGCCTGAAATGTCTCAGCTGAGCAACTGCCTCACCTTCTGTCGATTCTAGACATGATGGGTACAAAATTTTTTTTGAGAACTTCTCTTAAGATTTTCAGGGTCTACCTTTTGAGGTAGCCAAATGGTAGGGATTATATTCTCATTCTCACTATCTCTTCTATTAGGTGATGTAGTCACATTAACTTCTATGTTTGTGTTGATATATAGAATACTTGGACTCACACAGAAGCAGAATTAGAAGAATTCATCAATATCCTCAAAAACTATTAACCCCATTTAATTTACACTACAGTGCACAAAGAAAGCATTAATTTTCTAAATATCACAGAATCTAAAACAAGACAATACGCACAAGTTAGCAAAAGTCTCTTTTCCAAAATAATTGATACACTTCTCCCATAAGAAAAGGCTTCAACCTAAACACACAGACTCCTGAGGTCACAACTAATGTGTTTCCATCATATATGCGCAAAGATGCAATTAACCTACCTGGAAAGTTATGACCCCTTTCATTGCATCTCAGGTTTAAACTATAAATTGACACAGTGTTCATTATATTAGCGTCCATTACGTTTTCTCTCATGTTGTAGCTCCTGAATATACATAGCCTTAAACAAGAGATACCACACTTATTAACAGGTAATTCATCGCCTCAGTGATTTCAAGATTTCGTAGCTTTTAGTTAGCTTGGTGTTTCTTTGTTGTCAGGTTTGATATTATTTTCTCTTCTTTGCAGTTCTCTTTCCCTTCTCTGCCTTTGCAGCTTCCCCCTCTCTTTCTCACTCCTTTATGGCTTTCTACTCTCGGAACTGTTTTGCAGTTTCCCCATCTCCCCCAACCACATTGCAGACTCCGTCTATCCCACAGCCTCACCAGGTCTCCTGCCTCCTGCTGGTATTTCTGTCTCCCCCAGCTCCCCTGCAGCTTTCTCATCTCCCCCAAACCTACTGCATCCCCTGTCTCTCCCACAACCCCTCGAGGTCTCCTGTCTCTTGCCCGTACTCCTGTCTCCACCGAGACCTCTGCAGCTTGCTCATCTCCACCAGCCCCCTTGCAGCCTCCTCCTGTCTTTCCCAGCACTTGTGGATTCCTTGCCTCCTCAGTCCCCTTGCAGGCTCCTTCCTCCCACCTTGCCCTGGACCTGGTGGACAGACGATTACCTCAGCAAATAGGTAGCTCACCACTCCCCCTTCTGGTATTTGGAAAAAGGCTGCTCTGATCCCTGGCTGTCCCTCTTGGCCTCAGCAAAATGGCAAATAGCTCCATTCCCAGTCTTTGCCCCCCTCCAATTCTAGCCCTCAGCTCCCAGGCCTAAGCCCCCTACTTCCCTGGTAGCTCCCAAGCCACTGACACATATGTACCTTGCTCAATACTCTTCCAATCACAGTGTGGTCTCTGTTGTTTGTTGTTTACAGGGTACACCTGCGAACCTATATGCAGCAAGCACAGGAAAGAACCAACCTGTGACTGAAGAAATATCTCCTGACCATTTCCTTTCATTCTAATGATGATGGCGATTTTTCGCTGATTGCTTACCCCAGTGTGTGAATTTTCAAGGGCAATTTGGGGATTTTGGAGACAGATTTGCCCACTATCCTGTGTTTTCTGAGTGCAGTTCTCAGGTACTAATCACTTTACTTTGTGATGGGGGTTGTGGACATGGGAGAGGAGGAGAATATGTTGCAACATTGAGAGTCAGGCACATTGTCCATACTCTTTTTGTTGCCTTCATTCAAGCTACACCCGCTCAGAGTGCTCATTTTGTAATTTGGGAGTGTTAGAAGTTTCATTCCTCACCTGTCATGATGGACTGTGCCAGAACAAACGAGGTGGACCAGTTTAGCATCTACAGCATTCATATGAATGAAGCTTTTGGCAGCAGAAATGCTGACAGTCCATGAATTCTTGTCAAATATTTGGGTGTAATTTTAATCTAATCCACCAGACTCCAAATAAAACTCACATTGCAGATTATTTTGCACTGTACCGTCCAACAGTTCGTTGCAAACATAAAGAGGATAGACCGACTTTCTGCGCAGTATTGATTAAACCTTAGGCAAGGATTAAGCCCACAATATCTGAAAACTAATAAAGACAATGGAAATTGTTTGCTCATTTAAAATTCTAATAGGCCCATTCACATTATTGCTTAAACCCATCATGCATGATAGTATTTTGCTGTTCTTATGAGGTGGTGAAAATAGTTGTTGCCTAAGGCAAGAGGTTCCCTAGGTTATAAGATCTATAAAATCTACAAAGCGCTAAGAACATTAGACAGGTTACATGCAGGAAAGATGTTCCTGACTATCAGGGAGTCCAGAACCGGGGTCATAGTTTAAGGAGATAGTAGGAACTGCAGAAGCTGGAGAATCTGAGATAACAAGGTGTAGAGCTGATTTTTCTGAAGAAGGGTCTAGGCCTGAAACGTCAGCCTTCCTGCACCTCTGATGCTGCTAGGCCTGCTGTGTTATCCAGCTGTACACCTTGTTATCTCATAGTTTAAGGATATGGGTGAAGACATTTAAGACTCAGATGAGGAAGAATTTCGCAACCCAGAGAGTGGTAAGCCTGTAGAATTCTCTGCCACAGGAAGCAGTTGAGGCCAAAACATTGAATTTTCCAGAAGATATGGTTCTTAGGGCTTAAGGGATTAAGGGGTGTGGGGAGAAAGTGGGAACAGGGTTCTGAATTGGATGATCAGCCATTATCATATTGAATGGTGGAGCAGGCTTCAATGGTTGAATGACCTACTCTTGCTTCTTTTTCTGTGTTTCTATGTCATTATCACTGACTTATCATAATGTCTGTTTTGAGGGTTATGCACCATGTAACTTCTTTCCTACCTGTTCCTGAACCTACAATGTCCCTGCTGGGTGATTCGGACATGGCATCTGCCAGACGTTCACGGAGACCTTCGTCTGTATTATCGATAGAAGACATATGACGCAGTCCAAAACTCTCTGGCCAACTGCCACACACTTCCAATAGTGTCACGCTGCGGTCAAATGTTCCTGAAAGAGAAAATATATGGGAGTGTCATTTACTTTCCTACCTCAATCCAACTCTAACTCCAGTAGAGTGGGCAGGCAAGTATAGAATCTTGTTTTTATAAATGTGACTCATTTAGGGATACAGTATATGAGCAACTGGCAATATCATATGAATCAAGCTTGGGAGGAACAGGTGCATTTGGATCAATGGTTACTAAAACATTCCACTATTGGGGATTTTTCTCACCTTATGACTGGGCATGCTGATACAGACTGATCAAGAACTCCATTATCACCGTATCATACAACTACCAGGATGATAGGAGATGAACTCAATGGCTGCTGGTCTGTTCTTATTTCTGTTCCTTGTCTCATATTTGATTTATTCCCAATTAGGTGCGAGTTCATGTTATTAGCAATTGTCCACTAGGAAATAGCTTGGGACTGATGTGGAATATTGACTTACACATGTGAGGAGAGAGGAGCTTTATTCTTTCAGTCTAGTCAAAGTTTAGTCCTAAATTATTTTTTTCTTTAACTGCAATAACTTTGGAATAGATTAGTTTCACTGATACCAGCCACCTTCCAAGATCTTGTTCAAATAACATGCTTCATTTTTCATTCAGACACTGAGGATTGTCAAGTTTCCTCCAATCCAATAGTGACTACCTTTCAAAAATATTTAATTGGCTGTAAAGCACTTTGAGTCGTCCAGTAGCTGTGAAAAGCACCATTGAAATCTGTGTCTTTGTTTTTATTTAACTCACATTTCCAGCATGCGTCTCTGAGTAGAAGAGGAACCTTGCATGATTTCCCACCTAACCTGTGAGCACTAAAGCAAACTGCAGTGCTCTAATCACACAAACACTTATCCCCTCTACCCTACAATTAGTAATGTTTTCGATAGTGGCAGTGTCTCCACCTCTGGGCCAGGAGGTCTGCATTCAAGCCCTGCCTACCCTGGAGGCATGTCATATTAGGTCCAAACAGTTGATTAAAATAATGACAGCACATGAACCCAGAGCCTGCCTGGTCAGTACAAGGATCAGCCAGTTGGCAGTATATTCATCTGCTGAACTTCAACCACACTCTCAGGCAATACAGATGTAAACCATATACTGTCTGAAAAAGATTTTCCTTCACGTCACCATTACTTCTTTTGGAAATTACCGTAAATCTGTGACCTCTTGTTCTCAATCCTTTTACCAATGGTAGAAGCTTTTTCCTATTTATTCTATCCACTCATGATTTTGAACACCTCTATCAAATCTCCTTTTAAGCTTATCTTGTTCAAGAAGAATTGCCTCAATTTCTCTAAACTATCCGTGAAACCGAAGTTCCTAATCCCTAGAATCATTTAATGTGTTCACATCATTTTTAAAATCTAGCACTCAGAACTGAACACAATACTTTAGCTGAGACCAAACCAGCACTTTACACAAATTTCACCTGTTAAATTTAATACAACCTCCTTAGCTTTAAACTCTATTCTCCTGTTAATAAACTGTAGAATGCTCTATGCTTTATTAACTCCTTATTCAAACCATCCTGTCACATTTCTTAACTTATTCCCTCTGCTCCTGCACCCCTTTAGAAATGCACTATTTATTTGTTCTTCATACCAAAATTAATTACATCATATTTCTTATTCTTACTCTTAAAGTCTGTTCCTTGTCTTGAACCCAACTGGATCAAAAATTCTCTTTCTATTCTTACGATTTCTTCTTATTTCTCACTCAACACTTCCCATATCTGGCTTGCTGCTTCCTGCCATCCTCTCTCCATCCCTCTCCGAAACTGCTTTATATTTCCTACCAACTGCTTCCTAATCCCCTTGCTGTTCCTGTCTTGGCCTCCTCTCCCAATTTTCTCTCAGCATCCCTCTCCCAATCCCTTTGCTGTTTCCCTCTTGTGTACCTTTACCCATAAATAAGGGGTGGAGTATGAAGTGGCAGAGAAGTGGTGAAGGCTAGGAAGTCAGAAGAGGGAAACACCAAGGGTTCTGGCATGGGGCAACAAGTAGATGGGAGTAAGGGGCTTGGGAGATGGAAGCAGCGAGCAGGAAGCAATGAAGGGTGAGGGGAACAGTGAATGCAAAAAAAATGAAGGTTCTGAAGAGGGAAGCAATGAGGGGACTGAAGAGGAAAGTAGCAAACAGAATGCAGTGAGAAGACAAAAGAAGGAAGCAGTGAACACAAGGCAATGAGGGGACGGGAGATAGATGCCGCAAACGGAAAGCAGTGAGGGGACGGGAGATAGATGCAGCAAACGGAAAGCAGTGAAGGGACGGGAGATAGATGCAGCAAACGGAAGGCAGTGAGGGGACAAGACTGAGGTGCAGCAAATGAGAATCAGTGAGGGGATGGGAGAAGGGAACAGTGAACATGAGGAAGTGATGGGACAAGAGTGAGATGCGGCAAACTGGAAGCAATGAGGGATGGGAATGAGGTGCAGTAAATGGAAAGTAGTGAGGGAATGGAAGAAGGGAACAGTGAACATGAAGTAGTGAGGGATGGGAGAGAGGTGCAGCAAATGGGAAGCAGTGAGAGGATGGGAGAGGGAAGCAGCAAATGGACAGAAGAGGGAAGCGGCAAACAGGAGGATGTGACAGGGCAGTCAGAAGTGGCAATGAGCAAAAAGGCAAGAAGTCACAGAATTCCAGATTTGTTATGCTGCAGAAGGAGGCCATTGTGTCTGCATTTGCCTTTTGAATGTTTTGACATTGTGCCAATCTGCAGCCTTGCCCCCATAACTGTTTAAAAAAGACTAACATCTGCAGCTCCTAGCACTTGTGTAGTAACCATGCTAAAATGGAAATGGAGATCAATCTCAGTACCACTCTTTGAGGATGTTTCCTAATTTGCAAACTGCTAAAACGAAAACGCACTACCAGAATATGCTTTGAACAGGAGATATCAATATAGTCGATCTTATAGCACAAAATGAGGCCATTTGGCACATGAGACCCACGCCATCTCTTTAAGCAAACTAATCAATTGACTCTACTTGACCATGTTCTTTCCTTATAGCTCTGCAAAATTTTACTTTTCTCACAACATATTCAATTCACTTTAGAAAGTTATGAAATCTGCTTTCAGTGCTATTTCAGGTACAGCATTCTGGATCATGATAATTCACTTAATAAAAATAATTTTTATTTCCACGCTGGTTGTTTTGTCAATTTTCTTAAATCTCTGTCCGCTGGTTATTGATTCTTTGCTAGTGGAAAGAATTTCTCCTTACTTATTCTGTCAAAATCCTTCATAATTTTAAACACCTCTATTAAATCTTCCCTTAACCTTCTCTGCTTGAAGGAGAGCAACGCCATAATCTGCTAGTCATCTGACATTATTTTATATCACACTTCATCTAATTTTCCTTGCTATTCTTGTGCACACACAAGCTGCCCTTTGCGGGAAGGGTGCTGGTGCTGTGATAAAGTAGGGAAATGATTAAGTGCTCAGTGTTCTAAGGATAGATTGCTGGACAATCACAGCCATTGAGTGGAGCTGTGGAGCCTCACCGCACACTGAAAGCCGCTGACAGGTACTGAGAGTCAGGGCAGACTGAGGGATTTGAAGTCCACCTTGAGTACCCTGACCCACGAGAGAACTAAGCTGGCTCCACAATTAACACTCAGGAAGCTGAGTCTGCAACCAGCTGGCAAAGTAGTTCAGATATGGTGTGCCGCTATAATGACAGCCTTAAGAGGATATGACCAGGATCTGGCCTATGTAGACACCTGCAGATATCACAGTGACTCAGAGTAAATGTCTACACTGTGAGGTTGTGCAGAACGAGCAATTGAGATACCCTTGCAGAGTCAGTCAAGATTCTCCTTTTATGTTCTTCACTGGATCCCTTGGTTATACATTTATTTTAAAACCACCACACAATGTGTTGGAACATTGATATATGGTAGTATAGACTGGGAGAGTGGGCACAACTTTAACCTAAGGTGCAATAAAATAGGGGGAGGATGTTGGTGGGCGGGTTGTGGGGGGGAGGCATAACATATTTTCTCCCAGTTCACTGTCACAAACTTCCTTCTGACTATCTCACAGCTAAGGGTAGGTCCACTTAGACATGGGTAGTCTGAGGAGAATGCAATAGAAAGTTTAGTCCAGCTTATCCTGATGGCATCAGGCCACTGCTCCCTTTTTAAGACTACTATTCCAGCCGCTGCTACACTTGTCAAGGGGAGGGGAACAAGGGCACTAAGAAACCAAACCTGCCTGTATAGATCAATCCAGCAGTGCAAATGTACTTAGTTACTGAGCTACCTGTTTCGCTGCTGTCCTAGGTTTGATGTTCCAAAATACCTAATGGTTGCTTTAATCATATATTGCCTGATTTAAAATATGCATAAATTGAAAAACACTAGAGGCACACAAATGTAAACACACTAATATGCAATGTATATACATGGACACACAAAAACAAATACATATACACATAGAAAAACACAAAAACACACAAATAAAAACACAGACATACACATTCACAAAGACACAAACAAACTGTCAAAAACACACACATATTGCCATAATCGCATGCTCACATTGATCTCCAAGCCGTTTGGAAACTATGTGAATTGAATTTGACATGGACCTCCATGTCCCTGTGGTAATTTTACTCTCTCTTTCCACCTACACCTCTACCCTTGACATACCCAGTCTATAGCCTAATAAAGTGAGACTTTGAACATCTTGTTTTTCTTTCACTATCCCCCCTTTTCGAATGGAAAACTGAGAAACAAATCTATGGGAATACCATCTTTTCCTCCACCTTATCAACCTACTGGGGTTAGGAAAGAGTGTAGAAAAGCTTGCAGAAAATTCTCCTTCAAGTGTGTATAATGGCTTTTAAAGCAATTCCACTCAGTTTGTACTGCAAAAAATAAAAGTTTGATTCAAAGTCAAGATTATTCCAATTGGATGTGGTTGCTTTTCAATTGCGTGTGTGCAGGCAACATATTTGGTCCAATGGCCTGAGAGTGGGGCAGGGTTATTCAATGAAATGTCAGCTTTTTGAAAGATTGGTAAATCAACGTCCTTTCTGACCTCTCATAAAAGATCCTGAAGCAGTATTTCAAAGAAGAGCATGGAGTGATCCCCAGTACCCTGCCCTTTATTTTCCGTCATCCAACAACGTAAAAAGCAGAACATCTGGTCATTATTACATTGCTGTTTATAGACTTCAGTGAACATCCTGGAGACTGCAAGTGCAAGCAACAAACAGTGATTAAAATATCTTCCACCTTCTCAAATAGAAACAGCTTCCATATGCAAGTCTTCTCACAATCTCACAGTCAACAACAAGTACCAAACCTATAAAAATACCAACCAAAAGTTCTAGTGTGCTATAAGAAAAATGGAGATGAGTGGTGGAATACTAAAACTGATGAGCTGATAAACAACATCTAGCTGAAAGGCATGGCCTATGTGTACAATGTGCTGAAAGTTGTGTATGGTTCACCAAACACATCTTTTGCTCCCATCCTAACAAATTATGGGAATGAACAAATCACTGAAAGACAGGTAACGGAAAGAATAATGTGAGCACTTCAATCTGTACAACACCAACTCTCCTACATATCAGCAAATTTTCTACATCAAATTGAGTAGTTGCCTAAGAAAGAAAACCTGTCTTTTCCTTCCTACCATTAAAAAGGTGATGGAGGCAATCAAATCAACCAAACAAGACAAAGTCCTTGGCGGAGAATGACATTCCAGCAAAGATTCGGAAATGTAATGGGGCAGTTTGAGAACAAACTTACAGTTTTCTTATGAAAGAATCTTGTGTCGGGAAAAGCTTCCACAGGATCTCAAAGATGCCAATATTGTCAGCATCTGGAAGTGGAAAAAGATCCAAAAATGTCTCCAAAAGTATTAAGGAATAAGTCTTTTCTCAACTGCAGGAAAAATCCTTACAAGGATCATATTGAATCATCTTAGTCTTAAACAATACAGCCTTTTGGATGATGTCCTTCTGGACTTAGATTGTGGCTTTGGGTCTAACTGTGGCCCAGCCAATTTGGTGGGTTCACAACAAGACTACTACGAGAAAAGTGCAGACAGTAACATTCGTGATCAGTACATGCTGTCCATTGACCTATATTGGCAGGAAGCGAGGTGGTGGTGAAGGGAGTGATGAAATCTCTTGGAGTATATCCAACCAGAGTACATCCAACCAGAGTTGGCAACCTAATGCAAAGGTGTTCTTGAATCTGGATTGAGAGATCATGCCAATTTTTGGTATCTTTCACCTCTGATGCCAGAATACACACAGCTCTGCAGTCACAATCCCAGCCTGTGTTGGTGAACTCTTACTGCCCAGTCCTCTAGTTACACTCCTTATCTCTCTTCATTGACTTTGCTTTGAATGTCTTTGGTTGAATCTCTGTGTGCATACCTGAGGTCTCAGTTGCTCCTCTATGGCTGCAAAATGTTATCACAAGTAAAACCCACAAGTGAAACCTTATATTGCTAGACACTGGATATCTGTCCTCTAGGATAGACTATAATACAACCATCTCACTTTGACTAAAGGGCTATGATTTCTCAGGGAAAACTAATCCTCTCTCCTGTTTTCCTTTTAACAGAATTGGATCCCAGTGGCCTATAGCCTAAGACCATCTTCTATGAGCTGGTCAAGCTGCCTAAAGGTATCCCCTCAGTGCAGGGGCAAGGTCCTGCCCTTGTCAGCTGTATCATGTGGCAGACAATTGGTGTCTAAATGGGAGCAGGTAGTATTTGTAGGTGGGATGATTGAGTGAAGAAATTATTATACCTGATGTGGTCCTGCCCAAGGCTTTAGACCTTTCTGTTTCCAAATTAAAATTATTTTCTTCTCAATATCTATTTGCAAAAGCAGCATAACCACTGATGCTTGATAATGTGCAGGGTATGCGTTTTACTTTTCTGTAGACATATTATTAAACTGCAGTGCAGATTTGACACTCAAATTGAGTGATTGTAATTTTTTTCAATTTCCAACTTTAAAATATCCAGTTTTGTGAGAATCTTGACAATCTGAAGCAAATCTGCCCTGGTTTTGATAACACTGCACAAACTCAATTTTGCTTTGCAATGTTTCCACTGCAAACTGAAGGGACTTGCAGTTCAAATGTGCCTTTCATTACTACAATATGTACCAAAGCATTGTACTGCAAATGAAGTACTTTTGAAGTGTTATCATGTTAAAAGTGTAGCTCCCAATTTGCACACAGATAGGTTCCACAAACAGCAATGTTTTGGTCTTCTGTTTGACAGTTAGATCAGGGAAGAACATCTCTGCTTTTTTTTCGTAAGGGAAGTTGGGATCTTTTACATCACCTAAAGCAGTGCGAGTTCAGTTGGTAGCTGTCCAGCATCTGGTTGTGGGTTCAATTTTCAAGTTCTGAGGGGGCAGATGCGGCCTCTATATGTCATCTCATCCAAAACACAGTACGTTGACAGTTCACACCCTCCAAATGCTGTACTGAGAATTAGTATAGATTTTATGCTCAAGTCCTAGAAGTGGGCCTTGCTTTTGCCTCTGGTAGTGCACACTCTGATGTGGTCTTGGCAGAATTCATTCCAAAGTGGGAGTTAGAAGTGGGTTGTCTTTCAGCCTAGGTATTCCTCCTCCCTCAGACTGCTTTGTGGATAGGTGTTTTTAATGTCAGGAGGAGGAAGGGAAAGGTGGATGCGTGTCTGCTTCATTTATCCTCAGGATTTCAACACGCACTCTCTCACATGTACACAATCGCACCTCACCGCTTCTCTCCCACAAATTCACAACTCCTCTTTTACTTCTTCCCCCCCACATACACAAATACTCCCTCTATCACTCCCTCCCTCCCACAAACATACACATCCCTCCTCTCGCCTTCCTCACCCCCATACACACTCTCCTCCTTGCTTTCCCCACTTGTTCATTTCCCACCCTGCCACACAGGCACTGGCCTACTAAGGGGATCCACATGCTATTTTCAGAGCACCGGCATGATCGAAATGTTTTCATTTGAGAGGCCACAGACTAAAGTTGGGGCAATTTTTGACAGCTTAAGTTTTTAATGTAGAAACATAGAAACACAATAAAGGAGACCAGCAATAGGCCATTCAGCCATTCAAGCCTGCTCCACCATTCAATGAGATCATAACTGATCATCCTACTCAGTACCTTGTTCTCGGTTTTAACTCATATCTTTTGGTTCTTTTAGCACTTAGAATTATATCAAACTCCTTCTTGAAAACATGCAATGGTTTGCTCTCAATCACTTTCTGTGGCAGAGAATTCCACTGGCTCACCACTCTCTGAGTGAATAAATTTCTCCTCATTTCAGTCCTAAATGGCAACACCCCCGTATCCTTACCATGTGACCCCTGGTTCTGGACTCCCTGGACAACGCGAACATCCCCCCTGCATTTAACCTATCTAGAGCTGTTATAATTTTATAGGTTTCTATGAGATACCTTCTCATTCTTCTAAATTCCAGTGAATAGAATTTTATTTGCCTACAATGTCCTTTGATTTATTATAATGCTTTTTAGCACAGTTCTAGTTTTATTCATACATGACAGGTTACACATAACCATTACTATTGGACTATTGCTCTTTTGTTTATTGCCTGCTTGCACTTTATTATTTCTGTATTAAATGCCAATTGGCTAATAAATTAATTACTACCATGAGTCACATGAATAATTTTAGCACTATGAATTTCTTCTGTAGGTTGTTACATTTAATTTTGAGACTTCTACATAATTTATAAAATCATTTTTTCTGTTTTGGCTGTTCCAAGGTTTGAGTATTACTAAGAAAAGACACAGTTTGCCAAAGAATTTTCTCTGGCAGCTATCAGGCCATTTGCAAGAATACTGCTGTAAAGGTGAACAACATTTTTACTGTATAAGAAATAGTGTTGATTGCAAGTGCTGATTGGTTGGCAAATGGGTCTCATTAGATGTAATTCCACAATTCACCAACACTTGTTAAATAATCATGACTCTGCTAAATATTATAATGATAGCCAATTTAGGATTGTCAGTCAGGCTCACAATGTGGCACACTTGCGTGTACTGTAAGCTACTTTTACTAATATACATATATAACATGATATACATGGAATGCTCTTAAAACTACATTTCCAGTTCAGTTATCCAGATAGGTGTACGGTTTAAGGTCAGTTGTGTCAATAATCAAAGAGAAGGCTATCAAGCTCTCAAGACCAGGAATTTAAAGAAATACTTAGATAATACCTTTGATGTGTTAAAGAAGGGAACTCTCTATGGTATCTGAGTACACTGAAGTGATTGTGTGGAAATAGTTGGGATGTTGTTCTGCTGTGTGTTTTGAAATCTTTGAAATTGTGTGTTTGAAATTATAGATACATAGCTTGGTTTATTCTATTTTATCATAATTTCTTTTTTGTAATAAACTTCTGCTTTCTTGTTAGAAGTGAATCTGCAGCATGTGTGTTTATGTTTCAGTGAAAAGCCACCACACTAAAGTAAAATATATCTATCAAGCCAGATTTCAGTCTGGGATCTGACTTGTCTCATGGTAACGTCAGCTGGGATCATTTCACAGTGTTTTGTGGCGGTGTCTTGTTGGAAGTGGCAGAAATTGTGGAGAATGATCCTTTGAATTTGGAGGCTGATGCTGTGGAAGGTGAGGACAAGGGGAATCCTGTTGTCACTCTGGGAGGGAGGATTAGATGTGGGTACGAATGTGTGGGAAATGGTCGGACATTGCTAAAGGTCATGCCAAAAGAAAGGTCTAGGCCTGAAATGTCAGCTCTCCTGCTCTTCTGATGCTGCTTGGCCTGCTGTGTTCATCCAGCTCTACACCTTGTTATCTCAGATTCTCCAGCATCTGCAGTTCCTACTATCACGGTGGGGAGAATCCATGGTTGAAGAAAATGTAGAAGGCACACAGGTGGCACCCTCTGCATTTGGCATTATCAGAACAGGGAGAAACTGGTAAAATAAAAGCACTTTTATTAGTTAACTCTGCTTCTTGGCATTGTTGGTGGTCATTTTTATTAATTAGTTGTTTTCTAAAATTTTCAGTTTATTGCTTTGGCTTTAATATTTTTTTTTCTCAGCAAATTCTGTATGTTTTCTACATACCATACTTTTATTTTGAAATCTGTGTTTGAAGTTGTGCCAAACTAGATCTCAGGCAACAGCTGGGTTTCTTACTGATAGGGAATGAGAGGCTCAAAAGAAGACTGATTGCTTTTCAAAGGACTGGCAAAAGGGATTTTTTTTCTCCAATAGAAACAAGAAGTATTGGAAATACCCAGTGTGTCTAGAGGCATCTGTGCAGGGAGAAACAGAACCTTTGTCCAAATTAGTGAACATTGTGGATCTGAAACATTAACTGTTTCTTCCATCACAGATGTTGCCTGTCTTGCTGAGTATTTCTTGCATCTTCTGATTATATTTCAGATTTCCAGCATCTGCAGTACTTTTATCCCTATTATATGCTCCATACTTGGTAATTATAAGTGTGGTTGATTTCAGTTTAAAGTGAGAAAATATTCATCAGTCAAGACAAGGTGTAATATTATTCTGTAAACAAAGGCCAGTCGTGAAGACAGAGAAACACATTATTGCAGGTGAATTAGTTGATGCTAATTTATTGGAAGGTTTTGCCTTTTTTGAACTTGGAATTAAATCAAGAGTCATGCACTGTTAATTCAAGATATTCTCATTTGTACATAGGATTGTTGTTTACAGTGTATGTGAGCATCAAGTTTTTGGAACACTGCTATCCGAATATTGCATAGGGCCAAGTTCAAAGAAACAGAGTTGTATGCATGATATGAATGACCAGATTATGTGCAATTGTTTGGCACAGAAATGGTTATATAGTGTAGCATACTGAAACTTGAACTGTGATGTGCAATATAAATACATGCCATGTATACAGCCAAATATAATTCATGAAGAAATAGATCACATTTGTGGGATCTTGCTGTGCTTAATGTATTAGGATAGTGGTTGTTCTTCAAAATAATTTATTAAAGTGCTTTGGGATGTTCTGAGTTGTGAAACACATATTAGAAATGCAAATTCTTTATTGCTGAGGAGCAACCAGTATAAATTTTAAACAGATCTCTGGAATGCCTGCTTCTGCAATCCTGGCGCAGCGGCAAAGCTGCACACTCCACTACCTCCACTCACTGTGCTGCTTTGTTGTTCCATACTTAAACTGTTTAAAAGGCACTGTATGAATGAAAGTTGTTGTTGAGTAGCAATCAAACTCACCCTGAAATGAGCTAGGATTTACAGGTTCCAATAGTGGACAATCCTTTTACTGGGTGCCACAGAACCAGATTGAGATTCTTAGTCAATCAGGAATCAAGGGTTATGGTGAAAAGGCAGGAAAGTGAAGTTGAAGATGATCAGTTTGGCAAGATTTGATTGAATGATAGGCAGAGTTGATGGGCCGATTGGCCTATGTCCACTCCAATGTCCTATGGTCTAATCGCAAGGAAAAGAAAGAAAACTGCCATACATCACTGCTGTTTGTGATTTTCCACATTGCCCATTCAACAAACTTTCTAAAATAGAAACTCCTGACAATTACATAGAGGTTGGGAAGTGGGAGGAAAAGAAAACAGCCCTATTACCACCTGGTTAGAAATGAGAGGTTCTTGACAGGGGGAGAAGTTTGCTTTTTTTGGAGAGCTTTCATTTCTTACATCTCATGGAGTATTAAAGAAATCTGCAGGCACATAGTTGGGAGGCTGGTGAATGCTAGAATACTAGTACTGTGAACTGGGTCTCAAACCAATTACTTGGCTGATATCCATGTCATCTACACATATTATAGGAAGTGAAGAATTTCATGTCAGCAGCCAAGACAACTCAAATGATATACTTCCCTCAAAAAAATAAACCTCTTGGTGAAGCAAAGTTCTCATTAAAATTTCTGACACACAAAGTTGAGATCAGTCCAGGTTAAGGAATGGAGGAAGATAGAGAGAGAGGGAGGGATTATGCTATTTGTGGATTAAAATTAAAACTTTAAAGTTGGGTTAACACTGAACAGTGAAGTGTGCAATGACATCTGTGTCTGTAATCAGCGGCTTGGCTTTTAACCACTGCCAACTAAAACAGTCAAATATCAAATCCACTTTACAGATCATCGCAGCAGCTCAGGGTCTGCCAAAGCAAACAGTCAAAGTCTGAAGTTTGCTTTACAAACCTGTGATCGGGGAGTTGAGAGGGGGCAGACGTCCAGGAAAGCAATTGCAGTGAGCTTCATTTTGCCTTCAGTCCCCAGCCCCAGTATATATCTAGCACATAGTCAAATGGCGCTATGAAAATCAGTCACTAACAACACAGCTAACAGGTATGCTTGGGAACAGACTATATAAGTATTTGGGCAGCCATCGCACATGAAAATTGGCAATAAATTGATTATTTTAGCCTATTTTTGTCATTCCTGAAAGTGTCAATTCTCACTGGGTTAGGGGAACCACATGCAATGACTCTTATCGAGTATGGGTCCCAAAGATATCAACTATAGAAGAGATATGGGTTCCACAGACCCGATTCTCCAGGGGAGCATGGACTCTATTTACGGCTCGCTGCTGCGAAATACCAGCCATCACCATCGCATCCTCATAATGACCTCCTACAACCTCTTCTGTCAGGCAGAAGATACAGAAGCCTGAACACATGCATCAGCAGGTTCAGGAACAGATTCTATCTAGCCGTTATCAGACTGTTGAATGGACTCTAGCCTCAAATAATGTAACCCACAATGTAACATGTATGCCTCTAAGTCTTTTTGATTTGTACATCCTTTGCTTGCTGTGATCTGCCTGTACCACTCGTAAACAAAGCTTTTCACTGTATTTTGGTACCCATGACAATAAAATCAATCAATCAATGGTTATCAATAGTTGTCAATCAATTTATAAACACTGACTGATTGGCATATAGATTCCACACTAACTGACTCTTACTTGGGCATGGATACCATACAAACTGAATCTTACTGGGTATAGATTCTATGTGCATTAGCTCTCACTGAGCTATGGAGTCCACACACATTGACTCTGAGTGGGATATGGACTCCAGACATACTGAATCTTTGAGGTATGGGTTCTATGGCTGATGATTCTTGTTGGGGTATGAATTCCATGTTTGTTGACTTTCATTGGAGGTATGGAATAACGGTGGCTGACGTTTGTTGATGAAGATGTTCTATAGCCACTGAGCAGCCTTCTTTATCTAGTTTATGGGCTTAGGAGAGAATGAAGGAGTTGTCTTATGTGGGAAGGGTGATGTATGTTGGGTATATATTCTTTGGAGTTTAGAAGAGCAAGAGGTTATTTTTAAAAAAATAATTCACACGATAGGGAGATGGTTGGCTGAGCCAGCATTTATTGCTCATTCCTAGTTGCCTCTGAGAAGGTGGTGGTGAGCTGCCTTCTTGAAATGCTGTAGTCCATTTGTTGAAGATAGATCCACAATGCAATTAGGGAGGGAGTTCCAGGATTTGACCCAGTGACAATGAAGGTGAGTGGTTTGGAGGAGAACTTGCAGGTAGTGATGTTCCCATATATCTGTTGTCCTTGCCTGTCTGGATGGTAGTGGCTGTGGGTTTGGAAGGTGCTGACTAAGGTGCCTTGATAAATGTCCACGTCTTGTAGATGGTACAAACTGCTGCCACTGAGTGTCAGCGGTGGAGGGAATGAATGCTTATGTTGCCAATCAAATGGGCAGCTTTGTCCTGGACAGAGTCTAGAGAATTCTAGAGCAATGTTGGAGCTGCACTCATTCAGGGAAGTGTAGAGTATTCCATTAACCTCCTATTTTGTGCCTTGTAGGCCGTGAACAAGCTTTGGGGAGTCAGGAGGTGAGATATTTGCTTCAGGTTCCCAGCCATTGACCTAAAAATAGATTATGAGGGGACTGACAGGGTGAATGCTCCGCTCATGGGGGAAGATAGAACTAGAGGGTACCATTTTGGTATAAGGAGTTTCCCATTTATAAGAGTGAGAAGGAATTTCTTCTTTCAAAGTTCACTGATCTCTGGAATTCTCCACTCCAACTGGAGGCTGGGTCATTGAATGTATTACAAAGTTAAGTCGGACACAGATTTTTGAACAATGGCGGAGACAAAGATTATGGGAATAGGTAGAAGAGTGGAGTTGTGGCCCAGATCAACCATGATCATTGTGAATGTTGGAGCAGGCTTCTGGGGATGTTGAGTGCGAATAGGATATTCAGCTCTGTAAGCATCATAAGCAAGTCCTATCCTATCCTAATATTCACACATGCACAATTTTTATCAGAGATCATCAGCAATGGATTAGGAATGGAAACCTCGTCTAGAGTTTGATTAAAAGGTTAAAGCTTTAAGGAGTGTTTTGAAGGAGGAGAAAGAAGTTTAGAATTTTAATGCAATAGGATGTCAAAGAGCCTGCCAACATCTGGAAGAATGTGGATTTATATCGTACAATGGTGTGTGCCTGATCGATAGGCTTCAGTGACATTGGGAGTGCAATTTGTGATGAATGTGGAATTGTGATAGAACTGTGTATGGACTCACTATTAGGCATGATATTCACTCACTACTAGGCATGGGTGGCCACTCTCAGCCAATGGCTTGTCATGCATTTGGCACTAAGGAAAATTTCCTGAGGTGGGATTACAAAATAAATAAAATGTGGAAATAAAACTAGGCAGGTTAATTTTACTTAAGCCCATTACTGCATTTTCTAACATGACATCTGAGATCGAGATAAGATATACAAAGTATCAGACTACAGTAAACATACTCATTCACAATTTACAGAAATTATCCTGAGTAAGGGACCATCTACAAATTACCTGCTTTCACACAGCAACTTTTACTATATCCCAAGAACAAGGAGTAAAAATTAAACAAGGTAGCTGTTAAATACATCTGACAGTGACCTCGATTAGAAGGATTTCCATACAGTGCTAATAAAAATATTTGAAATCTCATTTCCAATCACAGGCTGTGCTACATCAGTTAGTTTTAGGTTGAGGCACCCCACAAGGTGCTGAGATTTCAGTCTGTTAAGAAAATGCTTCACATTTAATGTTTCTTGGAGGACTTAAGATTTGAAGGATTGCAGAAAAATTGATTTATTTCATGCGTTCTGGAAATACCTGGAGTGGTTTCTTTAAAAGAGGTCATGGAAAGGTTATCATGCAGATTGGAAATCTTTTTAACTAAGGCTTCCTAGAAATCACGTGACTGGTGGCAACTGTTTGCTTTCCTGTGGTGGTTGGATGGGTGCTGACTGAACAGTGACTGGATGGAGAGTGCAATGGTATCTAGTCTTCGGTTGGGTAACAAGGCCCTTGTAGGAGGATTGTCCAAATTATCTCTCCCATTTTGGTAAAGAAAATTCTCTTGTTGAGTTCAAGGTGAAACCTTTTTGTTCTTCTGTAAGAGTGATTGAAGGAGTTTCCCAATATTGTACTTCTTGAACAAGCTGTGTCTACAGACTCCAGAGATAACCGTACGTAGTTAATGATGACTACAGATGCCAGAATATCAGAGCAACAGACTTCAGAACATTCTGCACTTTAGCCTTTGCCTTCACAATAGCTCATAGGCCAATGTGATTTTTCAGAAAGCTAGTCTCTGCAGATAAACTTTTTTGTTTCTTTTCCTGAAATATGGGGATACTTAGAAGGATAAGCACTAAACTTCAATGGCACAGATAAGCTGGTGGTCAGATATTCCATGAAACAGTGCAGACTGGAGTTGCACATTGGGACCATGCGGAATTCTAGATCCAGATCCTGTGGAAATAGCCCGGGAAATTTAAGATTCCGATGGGCATTTTCCTTGCATCTGGAATCCTTTGAAATAATCCATTAAAGACAGAGATTGTGAATGGGTCTGCTTCAGTTAATAGTTTCCCAGGCAAAGATAGACTATTAAAAACACATAACTGGATAACTATTAAGCTGAACCTCCAACTCACCACAACTCTACTGCCCTGGGCCCCTTATACCACTTGGTCTCCCGACAAACACCACCCCCAGCCAGATACCACTTTTAAATCAGCACAACTCTACCCCTCGCTGCTGCCAGCCTTAACATGCCCAGACCAATGTTCAATCTATTAACTCCTTCCATCTCCCACCTCCCTTCTACCCCTCTGCTGGACTTGACACTGCAACCCCTCAAAAACAAGCCCAAAATCCTCTGTGTACTGCTAGACCAGTTACCCCACCCTGCTGTACTGATATCCCACCAATGGCATCCCCCTCTGCCTCATCTGAAACACCCACCAACCCCTAGACTCTGACACCCTGAGTACTCCACCACTTAACTGGCACCCTACCAAACCAGCCACCTACTACCTGGCACCTTAGCCCCATAACAACTGTCAAAAGTGTACAGCTGTGCTGCTGGCCATTTAAACCTGGTATGGCAGACTTATTGATGTAAAATTTTGCGCTAGGAGGCAACTATTTAATTGCAGGTACTGTACATTCCACATTTCTGAAGGAGCCAGGATTGGAGTTACCAACCAGAAATGAGGAGCTCAGTACTCGGAATATGTATATTATGTATATGTTAACTAATTACTGCATTTTCATTGACTAAGATTTGTTATAATATTAAACCAATAATTGTGTTTATTAAGAAACCTGCTAGATCAATCTTTGTTATTGAAAACTTGATATAAATACATATTTAATTGGCCATCTTGATAACTTGGAAAAATATTTTCATTTTATGTTGTGACTCGTGGAATTGGCTATAGTGTAACAGTACACACCTCTAGCCTCAGTTATAACATGCCCCGGATTGAGGGTGTGCTGTTTCAAAGATGCTGACTTTCAAATAACACACTAAACTGAGGCACCATCTACTCTCTCAGGTGGATTCCCAGGAACGCTACAAACAGCAACGCAATTCTGGTAAACCCTTGCAGTACTGACACACTCCTGGGGATTGCTGTAAATATTTGCCCACTCCTTGGCATTGACTGAAAGGTTTCATTCCTGTAACACTCATCCACCCATCTCATCACTCTGCACAAAACTTCCAGAAGCTGGTTACAGAACGTCTTTGGGCTTAGTTATTTACATGGTAAAATATACTTGAACAATTGCAAATGTCATCTCCATTTCTCTAAATCTCTGGCTGCATCGTGACATTGATGCCCTGAGTATTGGGAATGGCAGGCCTTCGCTGTGTGGCTTTCTTACATATTGATAGGCTTCAGTGGGAGTAGTGTAGGAAAAAGGTGCAGTTCAAGGAGTCTCGCCCAATACAGGGTGCAGTAGAAAGGGCCTTGCAGAGATATAAGTGAATAATTTGAAAGATACTGGAATTGTGTCTTTGGTGAGAGAGGAGACAAAGCAGGGCAAGCCTTACTTTGTCACTCCCTGTCGGTGGCATCAGACTGCCACTGAGTGACCAAGTTGTATTGATAATTAGGACATAGTTGGATCAAATGATGGCTGATGGGAGATGTAGATAGCATGAACTAACCACCAAGGAGGTATTTCTATAGTGCATTTTGCAGACCCGTTTTGTTGAAGTGAAGTTATTTGAGGCATAAATATTGAGCAGAACACCAAGGAGAATTACCCTTCTCTTTGATGAAATTGTGCTGCGGTTTTTTTTTCACTTTCACTTGAGAGAAAGCAGATCTCATTTAGCAGCTCACCTGAAAGAAAGCACCTCTGACAGTGCAGAGATAGTAAGAACTGCTGATGCTGGAGTCTGAGATAACAGTGTGGAGCTGGAGGAACACAGCAGGCCAGGCAGCATCAGAGGAGCAGGAAAGCTGACGTTTCGGGTCAGGACCCTTCAGAATTTCTGCTCCTCTGATGCTGCCTGGTCTGCTGTGTTCCTCCAGCTCCACACTGTGTTATCTCTGACAGTGCAGAGTTTCCTCAGTATTACAGTGTGAGTATTAATCTAAGTTATGTGTCCAGGTCTTTGGAGTGGAGTTTGAACACACAACTTCTCAAGTCAGAGAAGAGTGTGTTATCCACGTAGCCATGGCTGATGCCTAGTGAGAGTGGACTTCATATTCTTTGCCTGTGAAGATCTCCCTCTTTGCACTAGAGAAGATCACTGGATTCGTTTGAAGAGTTAAATTCACAATCGTAACTTTATAACAACAACAACTTACATTTGGAGAAAATTGGTTTAACATCAAATCCAATAAAACAGCATCTATGACCACACTAAACAATTATAAATAGAACCAAGAAAGTAACAAGATGGAAGCAGAGGATGGGCTGCATTGTCTGGATATTGGGAGCCTCAGTGTCAGGACTCACATGGATCAATGACAAGAGTTTGGAGCCTTCTGTTCAAAGTTTGCACATGAAGATTGGCCATTTGAGTAAAGGAGTGGGTAATTGACAGCATTCATGAAATTACATTACAGGCGGAGTCAGGGCTTCCAAGATAGAATTTAAATCAACAAACTGCATTTATATAGAGCCTTTAACATAGCAAACACTCTGTAGGCACTTCACAGGAACATAATCATACAAGTTTTGATACTTAGCCACATAAGTAGTTTAATAACAGATAATTAATTAAAACATTCAAAAAGGTAAATTTCAAGGACTATCTTAAGATAGGTTTTTGGAGGAAATTCCAGAGCTCACAGAAACGGTGAAAAGCTCCAGTAATCTATAGAGGATGAACAGACATTAATACTACTGCAGTCTGCGCCTATCTCATTCCCAACCACCACCACCCGCTGTGCTAATTTGTTCAATTAGCCATGGTCCTCAGGTTGGAATTCACTGAAAAATGTTGCCTGCTCTGTCAACAGATTAACTAACAATAAACTACATTTTGCAGACACACTGCTTAAAGGACTATCTGTGGCAGACAAAGGAACGCCCATGTCAAACACAGGGTGATGGGGGCAGGGCAGCTTTCTTTACAGCTCTCTGCATAAGTCAGTGGCTGTGGGATTTGCACACCCACGGCAAGGTCAGCACTAAACTTCGCACCTCAAGCTGTGGCGTCTAACACCATTGACCCTCTCTGGCGACATAAATCTTCTAGAGAAACCAACGGATTATCTGGTTTAAGAGCTTTACCCGTGTCGTGTGAGGTGACTGTGCCAGCTGCAGTGGAACTTGATGGCTGTAAATACTGGTCAACAAGAAGCTTGTGCTGCTATGTCACTTGATCTTAATCAGTGAATGACATTTCTCCCATTATTGTGTTACCCAAAAAGATATCTCACTCCCACTAAAGCTCCAGTCAAGTTGTAATGTCATCTGTGCACCCAACATTCTTTCACCCAGTCACCCAAGGGAGGTTCAACTCAACAGTCTTTATATTATTGAAATGTCTCAACATTTATACCAGATACCCTCCCAAACCTCAAATCCAGCTTTATTTTTCAAGAAACACATTTACCAGCTCCCTTTCTTGGTGGTGATACTATCACCTTGAGTGCAGTCCACTGCAGAAAAGTGAGCACCAGACTGAGCTGACATTCGCAATGTAGTACTGAAGGAGTGCTGCACTGTCAAAGTGCTATTTTTTGATAAGACTTTCAAACTAGGACAACCTCTCAAGTAAGATAACAAGGTGTAGAGCTGGATGAACACAGCAGGCCAAGCAGCATCAGAGGAGCACGAAAGCTGACGTTTTGGGCCTAGACACTTCTTCAAAAAACCTCTCAAGTGGTCATTAATGATCCATGAGATTATTTTAAGCAAGGAAGTTCTCGCTAGTGTCCTGACCAATACTTAGCCCTCAACCAACATCAATAAAACAGATCACATTGATATTATCACATTTGCCCCTCCTTATTTCACTGTGTTAAAGCCACCATTTGAGTGTTATTTTCTTGCGTGATTGTTATAGGTATATGGCAAACTGCCTGGAATATGCAGGAATTAATGATTAATTTCCAGGACACTACTGTAACCAACACCCTGGAGAAAAATATAGGAGCAAGAAACAAGTGCTTTTTAATTTTCATTTCTGTTCATTTATTATAAAAAGATTTAAAGCAAGGGAAAAAGGCTGTTTGGGAATGAAAACTGGAGGTGGGAGGGTCATGTGATGAAACCTCCATGAATAGGTCCAACTAGAGTTGGCAATCCTGTCTTGAGGGGCACCTTTAATTGTACAGTTGCAGTGATTGAATTTGTGGGAGCTTGTGGGCAAATTGGCTGTTGCATTTCTTCCAGTAGTAACAATACTTCAAAAAACACACAGATATCCTGTGGATGTGAGAGATGCCACATAAACGCAACCTTTTTCTTTTAATGAGGAAAAAGCAAGAAGATCCTTTGTAAATATTAGCATTGCACTTCAGGGTTTAAACATGAATGGGATGTCATGCCATATCATAGAATCACAAAATCTCTACAGTGTGAAAGCAGGCCATTTGGCCCATTGAGTTTACACCAACCCTCTGAAGAGCATCCCACCAAGACCCACACCCCTACCCCATCCTTGTAACCCTGCATTTCCCATGGCAATTCCACCCAGCCTATATATCCTTGGACACTATGGGCAATTTACCAAGGCCAATCCACCTAATATGCACATCTTTGGACTGTGGAAGGAAACCTTGGATGAGCCACATAATTACAGGATAGTTAGACAGTGAAGACACTGGTCATCACCCCAGTCACAATGATGTGTAAAAAAAACTATCACATAAATGCAAGTATCTCCTCATCTATGCCTAAAGGTGGAATTTCCAAGTGCAATATGGTCAGATTTAATCTTGAGACAACTGATTAATTTATGAAGTATACAGAAAGCACACAATCTTACACAAACATACGTATACACACATTTTCTCTGCTCCACTGACAGGCCCCATTTAATCAATTCCACTGAACAGTTAAAGGTTAAGCTCAAGATCGGGTTGCCAATTCTAGGTGGGCAGACAAAAGGTTGGTTAAACATCTTATCTGAAATAGGGTTCCTCTCAGAGCTGCATTGGAATGACAGTCCTTTTTCTGCTCAAGCCCTGGAGTGGGAATTGAACCCGGAACCTTGCAACTCACAGGCAAGAGGATTACTCACTGAATCTTGATTCACACTATAATAATAATATTGACATTATCCTTGCATCAGCAACTTTGAGAGTCCTGTGAGCAGGCCAAAAATGTAATGCCCCTCTTTTTGAACACTTGATTAGCCAGTTACATTTGACTAAGCTGCAGTTAGTGTGTGTGAGCCTTTTGGGACAGAGTAATACAGGTAAACAAAACAGTATCAAGGCTTTTTGTGTGGAATGCACATATTTACCACTGAAGGCCAAGCAGCATCAGAGGAGCAGGAAAGCTGACGTTTCGGGCCGTCAGCTTTCCTGGGCCGTCAGCTTTCCTGCTCCTCTGATGCTGCTTGGCCTGCTGTGTTCATCCAGCTCTAACCTTGTTATCTCAGATTCTCCGGCATCTGCAGTTCCTACTATCTCTTTATCACTGAAGCTGCTTTATCTTGGATTGTGGAATGCCCTAGTAGAAAACATATCTACCTGGCACCAAATCCCAATTATTTTTCAACTGCAATGTACTCAGTTCATTATTAATGCTGTTTAAGAATATTGCTTTGATCAATTAGTGGACAAAACATTCTCAGCTTGGTGAGACATACAGGAGTCATGGAAGCAGCCTCCTGCTGGCAGGCAGGGCAGCTGGAGGCCAGTGAATGGGCCACCAGACAAAAGGCTGCAGTTGTGGCAAAAACCATGCAGTCAGCCAGGTCCAAAGTTTGGTCCCAGTCTGTGCTAAATTGATCTATCTCAACTTGTGTGGAAGTAAGGAGCCAGAATGGTCACTAGCTTCTTGGTAGAGAGAGGCCTCACAAACTCAGCTGATGATGATCCAGTGAATGTGGCTGGAAATAATTTATATCTCGGTGCAAGGGGAAGGTACGGGATGAGTCAGAATTAACTCTGCTGTTATGCCTGGAACACAGAAGGGTTCTTGAGGTGGAAGTTCCATTCAGAGGACCCCAACATAGTTGAAATGCTCACACACACAGAGCAGGGTACAGGTCATCCAACCTCAGTCAGTGTTGGGAAATGAGCTGATGGAAGACAAGCAGGCATAGATAACGGCAGCAAGATACAACTGATCTCGAGAAACAAGTTAGTGGTCAGAGTTTTACATAATGGTATCAGAATAAACACACATGGTAACTACTGTTTAACATACCTGAGAGAAAGCTAAGCTGGTTTCCCATCCACATGCGATAAAAGAAAATGTTACAATGTTAAATCATTTTTTACAAACTCTGCATAGCCCAAGTGCTTTACAATGAATTAACTATTTTTGAAATTTATGTGCAGGAAGATCCTACAAATATCTAAGTGTCAATGAATGATAATCAGCTTTCGTGATGCCCGTTGAGGAATAAATACTGGAAAGGATTTCAGGGAGGCCACCCCTGCTGCTCTTCAAAATCCTGAGAGGATAGTTTAACATTAATTTGAAAGACGGCACCTCCAAAATTGCAGCATTCGCTCAGCATGCAAGTCTATGTAGGAGGACTTTAATCTGAAACCTTGTAACTCAGGTGACAGTGCTACCTATCCAGCCACTGTTGGTATAACTATTTAACGTACTGCATACACCCATCCATCTGGAAGAAACAACAATTCCTGAGCATCAAAACTGGGGAGAGGAGGTCTTTGATTGTGCTCACATCGGAGCCTAAGCATGTTAGGAGACAAATCTTTCTAAACCTGCCATTGCTGTCTTTGGGACGAAAAGAGATTAATGAGGAATCACTCAGCAGGATTTAGAGTAGCTAAGGATCTTAACCAATTTAATCTCACCTAACACAATCAGATCAGGATGCATATATGGAAATTCACTGTACAGGCTGGAATCAACCCTTTTTAGGTCAGATTTACTATGCTTATTATTTCAAAAGCAGATTCATATCTTTCCTATTTTCTCACTATTAATGCAACACAGGGAAATATTGAGAAATTTTACTTACCTGTTAGATGAAGAATTTGCATCACTGAAGTTTGAGTTTCATGATATTGGTGTCACCCAGAAACGGAATGTGAGAAATGTTACCTACAACAGTTCCTTAAGAAGTGAGAGTGAGGAGTGATGGGGTAGAGGGCTAGGGTGAAACTCATTAATTTCTTTTCCTCCCAAAGAAAGCAATGGCAGGTTTGGGAAGATTTGTCTCCTAACATGCCTAGGCTGCACTGTGAGCAAGATCAAAGTCCAGGTCTCCCCAGTGTAGATGCTTAGGAATTGCTGTTTCTTGCAGAGGAGGAATTGATGGGGCTAGAGAGACAACTCGTGCCTTTAATATAGTCAAACATCCCAAGGAGCTTCACAGGAATGTTATCAAATAAAATTTAACACCAAGCCACATCAGGGCAGGTGACCAAAAGCTTGGTCAAAGAAGAAAGTTTCAGGGAGATAATTAATGGAGAGAAAGGTAGGGAGGTTTAAGGAATGCATTTAGAACTTAGTGTCTAAGCAGATGAAGAAAAAGCAATGGAAATCAGGGTTGTGCAAATGATCAGATTTAGTAGAACAGATTTAGGGAAAGGTCACATTATGGAGGCATTTAAACAAAAGGATGAGAATTTAAAAATGGAGGTGTTGCTAGACAGGGAGGCATTGTATGTCAATGATCACAGGAGTGCTGGGTTAACAGGACTTGTTTTCAGATAGGATACAAGCTGGAGTTTACAAATAGTTGAACGCTTACATTCCAGAACCTTCCTGGTTTGAATGGTTCAATAACACGTAGGGTGGTGTATTTCCTGAGTGATCCATTGGGAGGAGCTCCACAAATAAAGGATGTATTCAAAAATATTTTTAAAAATAGAATTGCATTTGTTGAGAATTATTCATAGAACCATGGTGCTGATTGCTGTTTCCTTCTCTCTTTCTCTATAAATTCACTGTTTCGTTCTCTCTTTCTCTATAAATTCACTATAAATAGATACTTGTCTCCAACCTTGGCTTGATTAAATTTTTTTGTTTACAAAATCTTAACATCTGATCCCTTCATCTATAATCTCACATGCTCTCCTGTCACGACTGGTTAGCAACTATGTCACTGGCTGTCCGATCGAGAGGAAAAATTGGATTTTTTTTGATGAAAACAATATCTGATATTGTCTGACTCGAAAGAGCACATCTGAGCTTCAGAGAGCTGTAATTTGAGGAGAATTAGAAGCCGACCGCTGCGGAAATTATTGACAACATCACTAAAAATAATTTATCACAGATACATTTCCTTAACTTTACTGTAATCTAATCTACTGTGGGTTTAGACCCAGAGTTGAGATGAAGAAGATGTTAATCAGCTGTATGTAAAAAAAAAGCTCTCTGCTCATCTCTGTGTTAAACTCAAGCAAGTATACTGACTAAAGGAATGCAATTATTTATGGGGTTAGGTGCACTAAAGAGGAATTGACAAAATTATGTAAAGAGAACTAGCAATATTCCCTTATACAAACCTTTCAAACCCCCAGGGACACAAGTTAAAAAGCAAAATCAGGACATCTGTAGTAAGAATGGAAATGCCAGCAAGGATCTCTTCATCATTTTCTTCCCACTCCTCTGGGGGATAACCTTGAACCTATGCTGGTGGATAGGTTCAAATGATCATGCACCTCAATGCTAATGTTAGTGAGCATTCTTTGTGCTTTTGTTTATTTATTCATGGCATGTAGGTGTCACTGTCTGAACCAGCATTTATTGCCAATCCCCAATTGCCCTGAGGTGGTAGTGAGCTGCCTTTTTGAATTTCTTTAGGCCATGCAACAGAGAAGGCAGGGGGAGGGTGTTGGCAAGGGAGTTGATTGGACAGAGGGAATCACAAAGGAGGTTAGATGGGGGCACAGTAGAGAAGGAGTTTTAACTTGCGTCAGGGGTAGAGACATTTGGCTACCTCTAACCTGGCTCAAATCAACTTGATCAAGCCTGGAACCTTTGGAATACTTTTCCATACTCACTCGATGAGTATATTCAACACTGAGATTGATAGATTTTTCAGTACTTAGGGAATTGGGGCAAGTGTGGGAAAGTAGAGTTGATGTAGAAGTTCAGCCATGTTCTTATTGAATGATGGAGCAGGCTTGAAGGCCCCATTCCTTCCCCCATTTCATTATGATCTTTTTGCTCTGTGAAGTCAAATTACTTTGTACTATACTTTGGGGAAAAAAATTGTATATTTGTAGATATTTCACAACTACTGGGCTTCCTAAACCAATGAGTTACTTTTAGAATTATGTGATTGTGTAGTGTAGGGTTTTCGAATAAAAATAAAATAAAATAATTCAATTGGTCCACTGCATGATCTTGTGCCAATTCATGAAGATTTTTATATGTTACTTTGGCCTGTTACTCAAATATCAGTCCACTATGGTGACAATATCACTTTAAGAGCACAAGGGTTCACTTCTCAACTTATTTCTAAGCTCCGCTGCTGAGCTCTTCACTGATCCAGGCAACCTCTGACCCTTATATTTCACTAGTGAATTCTTGACAGTCACTCTAGGCCAGCACTATACTTGAACTCTGACCTCCTGAGGTGGTAGCTGAGAATGTTACAGTCTTAAACCATCAGCAAAATAACTGAGACACCTCATTACTCATTACTAACGCGCTCTTTTACAAGTTTCCCGATACTATTTTAATCGTTAAGATCAGATGATATATGACGTAGTGACGGCTGTTACAGATGCCCCTTAACTTGTGTACACACACAGTCCCCTTAAAATAAATTCTGTCAGTATTCTCAATGGTTTCATGTATTCTGATGGAAGAACTGAAATCATTGCTCCACTTCACATGCAGATGCACCAACTCCAATCTGGGTTACAGCTCCTCAGAAGTTAAATGAACTAATAACTTAATATCAAGCAAGTTCTCACTTGGTGACAGAGGTAGGGCTGTTAAATCCGTTCTATTCATCCCCATAATCACACTTACATACTCAGATAACTATAAAACCTTTTTTGTTTATTTGTGTGATGTGAGCATCACTTGTAATGCCAACACTTATTGCCCACCATGCTGCTAGGAAGGGAGTTCCAGGGTTTTGACCCAGCAGCTGTGAAAGAACAGTGTGCCAATCAGAAGGGTACTTGTGGGTTATTGTGTTCCTACGAACCTGCTACCCTTGTCTTTCTGGGTGGTAGAGTTCATGGATTTGGGAGGTGCTGTTAAAGATGCAGACAATATTGTAGATGATACACACTACTGCCAGGGAATGCTGGTGGAGGAAATGAATGTTTAGCAGTGCATAAGGTGACAAAGTAGTGGACTATTTTGCCTGGATGGTGTCAAGCTTCTTGAGAGTTGTTGGAAATCCACTCATCCAGACAAATGGAGGCAATTCAGACACACTCCTGACTAATACCTTGTAAATGGTGCAAAGACTTTCAGGAGTCAGGATACTTGCTGCAGAATTAACCTTGACTGGCTGATTTTGCCCCTCCCGAACAAGCACTTAGATATGTTGTTACATACCTCATCTAGTGATGACCTCTGGCAGCTGTGAAATCAGCACAGAGCAAGGGTGGAAACTCAGGCAAGTCATTGATAAATCTGAATATTTTATGTACTGTTTCTGCGCAGCTCAGGGTGCTGACTGACCGAGGTAGCATAATCAAAGACATTCCAGAAAAACCGAAGTTGTTGCCCTAACAACACAAAAGCCAGCGTGTTATGTAAAACTGATTATCAAATGTGCTTTAAATTAAGAAGGGTAAACAGCAGGCATTGGTGTGTATGAACTGAAGGAACAGAAAAAGGCAATGCTGATTGGTGGGAAAGATGGACTGGGTTAAGCGGTGAGCTCTTGAAGTAAGGACATAATGGCTGACCACATTCTATTGCACATATTTTGTTTGCATTCTCTGAGTATAGAAAATGAAGGGCTGATGGGGTATACAAAGGCAAACCATTTCCTTTGGTCATGGAGTCTGAAAAACAGAGCACAACTTTATCATTAGAGCTTGATGGTTCAGGGGTGAAATCAATTTGCTAGAGTATGGGGAGTTGGTAGAGCTTGTTGCTGGCTGTTTAGTACTTCACTCAAATCCATCCTGACTCTGATCAGCTCATATTGATGAAAGGCAATTTGCACCATGCCATTGTTGCTTGCGATTTGAACACTGGCATCTTAATGATGCTGAAGTTGGCAGCAATGAATTAAAAGAGGCCAATGCTGGCCGAAGACGAATCAGTTTTCATGCAATTTCCAAGTGTGGCCTGAGAGGGTTCACCATGGCTTCATCATCTGTCTCACGTGTTAAATGGTGGTCTGTACTGAATGCAATACTGTAGCGAAATCGTCATCCTAAGGTGCAGGCTGCAGGTGACTGGGTGGCCATCAGGGAGTAAGGCAGATAATGCAGAGTTCCCCTGTTGCCATTACCCTCAATAACAGGTATACCGTTTTGGATACTGGTTGTGGTTGGGGGGGAGGTGGAATGACCTTTCAGGAGCTAGCAGCAGCAGTCAGGTCAGTGGCACTTGTGATCGGCTCTGAGGCTCAGAGGGAAAGGGTGCAGTCAGACAGAGCGATACTGAAAGGAGACTCAATTGTGAGGGGGACAGACAGGAGATTCTGTGGCCACAGAATAAACACCAGGATGGTGGGTTGTCTTCTGGGTGCCAGGGTTAAGGATGTCTCTGAGAGGTTGCAGAACATTCTGAAGAGGTCATTGTGCACATCAGTACAAATGACATAGGAAGACAAAGGGATGGTGTCCTGCGAAACGAGTATAGGGAGTTAGGTAAGAAGTTAAGAGCTAGGACCTCAAGCATAGTGATCTCCGGATTACTCCCAGTGTCACGTGCCAGTGTGGATGGAAATTGAAAGATAGGCCAGATGAATGCGTGGCTGAGGAGCTGGTGTAGGGGGCACAGGATTTTCAGCTTTTGGATCATTGGGATCCCCTTTGGGGTAGAGCTGACCTGTACAAGAGGGACAGGTTGCACTTGAACCATAGGGGTCCAAAATCCTTGTGAGGAGATTTTCTAGTTTTACCCGGGAAGGTTTAACTAGTTTGGCAGGGGGAGGGACTCTGAATAAGGGAGGGGCCATCGAGAAGTCAGGGGAAAGTACATTAGCCATCGAGAACAAGTTTACTATTCAGGATAGCCAGGGGCACAGCAAAGGGAAGGAAAAGGCTTTTGGCTTAATTTATTTCAATGCACAATGCCTGACTGGTAAGACAGATGAGCTCAGAACATGGATTGGCTCTGGGGACTGGGATATTACAGCCAAAACAGAAACAGGGCTGAGAGAAGGGCAGGATGGCAGCTCAATGTTGCAGGACACAGAAGCTATAGGCATGACAGAAGTGCAAGTAAGTGAGGAGCGGGAGTTGCCCTTCTGATAAGGGCGGACATAACAACAGTGCTTAGAGGGGATATTCTTTAAAGGTCATCAAATGAGGCCATATGGTTAGAACACAGAAACAAGAAGGGGATGGTCAGTCTGTTGGGACAGTGTTATAGACCCCCAAATAGCCAGTGGGTACTCGAGGGGCAGACAAGTAGAGAATACCTGTAGGAATAATATAGTATTGGTTGGAGATTTTAATTTTCCCTGTATTAAGTGGGCCATCCAGAATGTAAAAGGCCCAGATGGAATTTGTCAAATGTGTCCAAGAAAGTTTCCTAAATCAATATGTAGAGGGCCCTACTCGGGAGGGTGCAACACTGGGCCTCCTCTTAGCAAATGAGGTTGGGCAAGTGACTGAAGTGTCAGTCGGAGAGCACTTTGGGTCTAGTGACCATAACTCTTAATTTTTTAACATAGTTATGGAAAAAGATAGGACAGGTCCACAGTTCAAGGTGCTAAACTGGAGCACGGTCAATTTTGGGGCCATTGGGCAGGATCTAGCAGAGGTCGACTGGGTGAGTCTGTTTGAAGGAAAAGGAATGACTAGAAAATGGGAGGCTTTTAAAAGTGTGATACCATCCCTGCACTCTTGATATGTCCCTGTTCGGGTGAAGGGAAAAGCTGGCAGGTTTAGGGATCTCTGGCTGACGAGGGCTATTGAAGCTATGGTCAGGAAAAAGAAGAAGAAGCTATTGGGCTCAAGTGAATCCCTGGATGGCTATAAAAAGTGTAGGAGCACATTTAAGAGGGAGATCAGATGAGCAAAAAGAGGGTATGAGATGGATCTGACAGGTAAGGTTAAAGATAATCCCAAGAGGTTCTATAGCTATATTAAGAGTAAAAGGATGGCTCGGGAGAGAATAGGTCCCCTTAAAGATCAGCATGGCCGTCTATGCATGGAGCCATAGGAAATGAGGGAGATTCTAAATGAATATTTCTCCTCAGTCTTTACTGAGGAAAGTATTATGGATGCTAAGGAAATAAGGGAAACAATTGGGGATGTTTTGGATGGCGTACACATTACCAGAGCAGAGGCGTTTGGCTGGATGGTAGGAAGCAGAGGGTGATGGTTGAAGGTTGTTTCTGTGAGTCCCTCTCCTATTTGAGATTCTTTGAAGTGCCTTATTCACAAATTCTTCTTTGCCTTAATTTTTCACCTCTTATTACAGGTCCAAACCTAAGGTATTTGGACTCAATCTTGAGTTCAATAATTTGGACTGTAATTTTTGGCTCCCATTTTATTTCCTTTGTTTTGCAAGCTAAATATTTTTTGTTTCCTTTTTCTTCCCTTTCGGACATCTGCATGCCTGCTCCAGGGATATGTTTTTTGCCTGTTCCTGCACCATCAACATTTGGTCTTGGAAATAAAACTCTTATGTCATTCAACTTCTTCTGTCTTTTTCCCATCCACCCCTTCTCAAAACCTTTTTCTTTTCTCCAGTTCTAATGAAAAGTCATGACTTTACATATTAACTCCGCTTTTCTCTTAGCACACATGCGACCAGACCCACTGAGTACTTCCTGCATTTTCTGTTTTTATTTCTGATTCACAGCATCCACATTATTCGGCTTTACAATCTAAAACAGATTATTCAGTCACGACTACATCGTGGTCCATGCAAACTGGCTGCTGTGTTTCTTACAGTGACTGCACTTCAAAAGTACTTCATTCGCGTAAAACACTTTTGATGCTGTGAAAGTGTCTTTCACAGGCATTTGTTGGCACTGGTACCTCATCAAACATCTATTATGTAGTGTGGACTTGGCAATGAAGTTTGCGTGGGAGGTTGGGGCTTGGCTACCAGAGTTGGAGGTCCATCAGAGCTAAATTGGGACATTATACCAACAGCACTGACATTGCTTTTATGAGTCAATGGATTGTAACCAGGACTGGGAACTCATTTTTTCCACCCTTCATGAGTCGTAGTTACATTTATTTCAACTTCTTTACTGCTGCTAACCACAAAGCTCTAATAACTCAAGCTTAGTCTAAACACTCAGTATGATACCGCATGCTACAAATGTGTCATCAGAGGTGCAGGTGTGAGGGGATAAACTGGACTTCCATGACCTGTACTTTGTAAGATGCAGCATGGTTGTTTTCAAAAACACCATCACTTCTAGAAGAGAAATGACATGACTACATTTTTGTGCCACACTCTATGGTGAGGATGTGGGCTGCGCACTGAATCTGAAACTGCTGGGACACTCTTGCAGTTCTCAATCTCAATTAGTGGAGCACTTTTCAGGACAGACTCCAAACAGCACTCATACCGAAAGCTACTTTCAAAGAGGCACTACAAAAACAAATTTCAGTGGTTACAAGCTGGCCATTTTACAGATAGGCAGTGTGGGGTAATGCAGATACTTCAAGTAGATCATATGTCAGATATATGACTTGTTTAGTAATCTTGGTGGTTGGTTTGCAGACTCTGACTCCCAGAGCCACAGGTTAAATCCAGCTTTCTCCTCCACAAACATTCGTTCTGAATCAGTAACTACTCCACACCTCCCTCTACAAATCTTGGCAAAGTTACCACATTATCATGGTGTTGTGTTGTTCATAATTAAATTAATCACTTAGGCGCAAACACCCCCACACACAACAGTGTTTTGATGGTTCCAGTGATAGGTTTCAAGACTTGAACTTGGATGGGTGAACATTCAGGTCCTGTGAGGCCATCTGTTTCTGTCAAGCTGGGATACACCACAAGTACTGTCGTCAAAGTATGATGTCTTTCTTATATTAACTGGCTTGCAAGCCTGCTGATTTACATCAATAGTCAGCATATAAAAGAGAGACAAGCTCTAGCGGGAGCAGCCATTTTGGAGATGGAGTATGAGGAATGAAGTGCTGCATTGAGGTCAAAGTGCGGGCTTTGGTGAGCATTGGGTTTCGCTGAGGAGGGTGAGCAGCACTAAAGTACAGCTACTCATTTGGTAGTAATGTCAGTTAGTGGACTGGCAGCACCTCTGTTGAGATGTGGGAGATTATGGAAAAATTAAAGGTTGTTGACAACTATGTCTGCAGGAAGTGTGTCCACTGCAGCTCCTTTTAGGCTGCATGGATTGGTTAGATTGGCAGTAATACTCACTGAAAAGCATACAGTTTGATATGGAGGCAGGAAGTTTTATAGATAAAAGTTTCAGGGAATATGGTCACACCGAAGGTTCAGCCAGATAGATGGGTGACCGCCGGAGGGGCGAGCAGGCGGGCAGTACAGGAGTCACCTGTGGCTATTCTCTCTTAAACAAGTAAACCATTTTGGATATTGTTGGGGTGTGTGTGGCCTTTCAGAGGAAATCAACAGCAGAGGCCAAATCAGTGGCACCATGACAGACTCTATTGCATAGCAAGGAGGTTTGCAGTGTAGGCGAGTGGTAATGATAGGGGACTGTATAGTCAAGGGCACAGATAGGTGTTTCTATGGCCGCAAGTGAGGCTCCAGGTTGATGTGTTGCCTTCCTGGTGTCAGGGTTAAGAAAGTTTCAGGACAATCGGAAAGGGGAAAGTGAAGAGCCAGAGGTTGTGGTCCATATTGGTAATAACAACATAGCCAAGAAGAGCGATGAGATCCTACAAAGGGAATTTAGAGAGTTAAGTAGAAAGGTGAAAAGCAGGATCTCAGGGGTTGTAATCTAAGGATTATGCCCTGTGCCACATGCCAGTGCGGCCAGAAATAGGAAGATAATACAGTTGAATGCATGCTAAAGAGCTGGTGTAGTAGGGAGGACTTCACACATCTGGGTCATTAGTATCTCTTTCAGGGCAGGAGGGATCTAAATATGAAGGATGAGTTGCACCAAAACTGGAGGAGCACGAACATCCTTGCAGCAGGTTTGCTTATGGCGCTCAGGTGGGTTTAAACTAGTGCGGTGGGTGGTGGGAACCAGAGCAGTAGGTCAGCATGTGGAGTGACTGAGAAAAATGTAGAGGTTAAGTCAAGTAAGTCTAATAGGAAGAACAGGCAAAGTCAAGTTAATGAACACAGCAGGGCTAGCAGTCTGAAGTGTACTTACTTCAATATATAACAGGTAAGGCAGATGAGTCTATGGCCTAGAATAGTGCATGGAACTGTGAATGTAGCCATTACAGAAACTTGGTTGAGAGAAAGGCAGGACTGGCAGCTCAATATGCCAGGATTTAAAGGTTTCAGGTGAGCAGAAAGGAATAAAGGGATGGGGTCTAATATTGGTTATTTAAGGAGAATGCACTAAAAGGCAACATCTTGGGGTTTCATCCAGGAATAAGAAAATTGCAATCATTATGATGGGGGTTACACTATAGGCCTCCCAACAACCATTGAAAAGATATTAGGCAGGTCATGAAAAGTTTAACATCAACAGGGTTTGTTGTAGTGGGTGATTTTAACTTCTCAAATATTGACTGGGATTCCCTTAGTCCCAGGGGCTTAGTTGGGACAGAAGTTGTTAGTTGCATCCAGGAGGGCTTCTTGAAACAACATGTAGATAGTCCAACTACAGAAGGGGCTATACTAGACCTTATACTGGAGAATGATCACCTGGCCAGGTAATCAAAGTTTCAGTGGGGGAGCATTTTTGGAAAAGTGATCATAATTCCGTAAGTTTTAAGATAGTTATGGATAAGGATAAGACTAGTCCTCAAGTGAAAGTGCTAAATTGAGGCAAGGATAATTACAATAGTATTAGGCAGGATCTGGACATATTAGATTGGGGGCGGCTGTTTGAGGATAAATACAAACCTGACATGTGGGAGTCTTTTAATGGCCAATTAATCAGAGTTCAGGGCCAGCACAGTTTTGTGAGGATGAAAGATAAGGATGGCAAGAATCGGGAACGCTGGATGACAAGATATTGAAAGTTTAGTCGAAAAGAGAACAGGAAGCATATATAAGGCAAGGAAACAGAAATCAGACAAGGCCCTTGAGGGATATAAAGGAAGCACGAAAAACTTAAACAAGGAATTGGGAGGGGAAAAAGGGGCCATGAGATATTCTTTGCAAGTAGGATTAAGGAGAATCCCAGGCATTTCATATGTATATTAGAAGCAAGAGGTAGCTTGGGAAAACTTAAGTCCATTCAAGGACAAAGGAGGGAATTTATACATGGATCCAGAGAAAGTGGGTGAGGGCCTTAATGAGTATTTTGCATCCATAATGAGTTGGTAAGTTGGATACAAAATTGGCTTTGTCATAGAAGAAAGAGAATAGTTGTTGAGGGGTGTTTTTCTAACCAGTGGTGTCCTGCAAGGCTTATTACTAGGATCACCGTTGTCTGTAATTTATATAAATATACATATGGATGAAAATGTAGGTGGTCTGATTAGTACGTTTGCAGACAACACAAAAATTGGTGGTGTTACGAATAGTGAGGAAGGCTGTGAAAGGATACAGCAGGATATAGATCAGTTGGAAAATTGGACACAGGAATGGCGGATTGTGTTTAATCTGGATAAGTGTGAGGTGATGCATTTTGGTAGGTCAAATGCAAGAGGAAAGTGTACAGTAAATGGCAGGACCCTTCGGAGCGTTCATATACAGAGGGATCATTGTATGCAAGTCCATAGCTCTCTGCAAGTGGTGATACAAGTTGATAAGGTCGTAAAAATGGCACATGCATGCTTGCCTTTATTGGTTGAGGCATTGAGTATAAAAGTTGGCAAGTCATGTTGCAGCTACATAAAACTTTGCTTAGACCACATTTGGGGTATTGTGCGCAATCTAGTTGCCACACTAGAGAAGGAGGCTTTGGAGAGGGTACAAAGAAGGTTTACCAGGACGTTGCCTGGATTGGAGTGTAATAGCTATAAGGACAGATCAAACAAACTTGCATTGCTTTTGCTAGAGCGTTGTCAGCTGAGGGGCAACCTAAAAGAAGTATTTAAAATTATGAGACACATGGATTGGATGGTGAGTTGGAGGCTTTTTCCCAAAGTGGAAATTCAAGTATTAGGGGGCATAGGTGAGAGGGGAATGTTTAAAGGAGGTGTGCGAGGAATGCTTTTTTACATTCAGGGTGTTAGGTGCCTGGAATGCACTGCTAGGGGAGGTGGTAGAAGCAAATATGATAGCAACATCTTAGAAGCATTTAGATAGACACAAAAACAAGCAAGGAATAGAGGGATACCTGCCATATACAGGCAGATGGGATTAGTTTAGAATGGCATCATGGTGGTGCAGATATGGTGGGCTGTAGAGCCTGTTTGTGTGCTGCACTGTTCCATGTTAGATAATACGTAAAGATTTCTGCACACTAGTAAAGGGTTTCCTCTGCATGGGTTTGCTTGACTCCGCTCATTTGCTAGTGAAATTTTCATCTTTTTATTTGTTACCGTTAGACTTGATTGTTCCAACATTTGGCTGGCTGAGCTTCTTTCTTTCATCCCTATAAATCTGAACTCAACCAAAACTCTCATATCCAAACTCAAACGTCGTCCCATTCAACTATCAGCTCTGTGCATGCTGATCTACAATGGCACCAGTTTAAGCAATAGATCCATTTGAAATTTGTTTCCTTGTTTCAAAAATCACCCCCCACACCTTCTATATCTTTGTAACTTTCTGCAGCTCTACAACACTTTGAGATCTTTGCATTCCTCCATTTTGTGCCTCATGTGCATTCCTGATTTCTTTTTGTTACACACTCATGGGATGTGGGTGTTGCTGGCTGGGCCAACATTTATTGCTGTTCCTGCGTTGTCCTTGAGAAGATGTGGTGAGTTACCTTCCTGAACTGTTGCCATGCATGGAGGTAGATCCACAATACCATTAGGGAGAGATTTTGAACCAACAATACTGACGGAATATTTCCAAGTCATGAACGTGTGGAGCTTGGAGGGGAGCTCACAGGTGCTGGCATTCTTATGTATCTGCTGCCTTTGTCCTTCTAGATGGATATGGGTGTGGGTTTTGAAGATATTCAGGAACTTTGATAAATTACTGTTGTGCATTGTGTAGCTAGTTCACTCTGCTGCTACTGGTTGTCAGTGGTGGAGGGAGTGGATGCTTCTCAAAATAGTGCCAATCAGCGGGCTGCTTTGATCTGGATGGTGTCAAGCTTCTTGAGTGTTGTTGGAGCTGCACTCACCTAGGCAAGTGGGGAGCATTCAATCACACTCCTGACTTGTGCCTTGCAGATAGTGGAGAGACTTTGCAGGGTTTGATGAGCTACTCGTTGTAGGATTCCTAACCTCCAACCTGCTCTTGTAGACACTGTATTTATGCAGCTAATCCAGTTCAGTTTTTGGTCAATGGTAACCCCAAGATGTCAATAGTTGGTGATTTGGTGATGGCAATGTCATTAAATGTCAAGGGGTGATGGTTAGAATGTGGCTTATTGGAGATGGTTGCCTGGCATATGTGTGGTGTGAGTTACTTGCCACTTTTCAACCCAAGCCCCAATATTGTCCAGGTCTTGCTGCATTTGGACACAGACTATTCCAGTGTTGAGGAGTTGCGAAAAGTGCTGAAAATTGCGCAGTCATCGGACAGCATTCCCATTTCTGACCTTATGATGGAGGGAAAGTGATTGATGAAGCAGCTGAAGGTGGTTGGGCCGAGGACACTACACTGAGGAACGCCTGCAGAGATGTCCTGAGGCTGAGATGACTGACCTGGAGTTGCCAGGTACAACTCCAACCAGAGGAGCATTTTGCCCCTGATTCCCATTGACTCCAGCTTTGCTAGGGCTCCTTGATGCTACACTTGGTCAAATGTGGCCTTGACGTCAAGCTCTATCATCACAACAGTCATCATTATCACCATAATTCATCATCAATGTCCATACCTGTAACTGCCTCAACGTCTGAAATTCATTCCTTCAACCACTTTGTCTCTTTCTTGCTCTATTCCTTTAAGTTGCTGTTTGAAACCGACAATACTGGTAGAGCTTTTGATCACTGCTTAGCATCTCTTTTCATTACTTGATGCTAAATTGCATTCCTTGAATGTTTCCTAAGAATAAAAGCAGTATAGAAATGTAAGTTGTTGCTGTTGGTTGGAGTGTTCAGGAGTTGGGTTCATTGTTCACAGCTGCCTAATGGACTGATGTCAGCCTGATAGGGTTAACACTTAATGATGACATTGTTATTATAATCTTAACTGAAGGATGACTAGCATTAAGATAATCTGAGCTCTCCTCAGCTATTGACAGAATCAGTTATTCTGAATCTGAACTGGAACTAGGAAAGATCCCTTGAAAATCAGAAGCCGTAGAGGAAGCAAATGTATTGTGGATAGGAGTTTGCCTATTCATTTGAAAAGCAGATTTAACACCTTCCTTCTCTTCCCTCCCCCATTTACTTTCTTAGTAACTGGCTGATTGAATTGTTGACTGACCTTTGACCCCTCATGGTCTGTAGCCTTCAGGCCACCCTGCCATGTAGTGATTGGATCTCCTGCAGTTTTATGAAGTTGTTCTTTGCTAATAAAACACTAACTGCTGGGCTTAAGTGCTGCTTCATGACCCCCTGGTTACCACCTAGTGATGACCTCCTGACCCTACTTCAGAAGCCTAAACAAGACCTGATGCAAATGACTGTATTTTATACTTTCGCCCTAGGCTCAATTTTGAAGCAAATATAACATTTCAACAGTAACAACGACTTATATTTTTATATTGCCTTTAATGGAATAAAACCCCCCAAGGCAACAAAAGAATAAAACTGAGCTACATAGGGTGATAACAAGGTGCAGAGCTGGATGAACACAGCAGGCCAAGCAGCATCATAGGAGCAGAAAGGCTGATGTTTCGGGCCTAGACCCTTCTTAGGATAGATGACCAAAAGCTTGGTCAAGAGGCAGGTTTTAAGGGATGTTTTCAAGAAGGAAAGTGATGTAGAGAGATAGAGAGGCAGGGAGGTGTAGAGAGGGAATTACAGAGCTTCAGGCCAAGGGAACTGAATGTATGGCCACTAGTGGTAGAGCAATTAATATCAGGGATAAACAAGAGGCCAGAATTGGAGAAGCAGAGATATTTCAGAGGGTTATGGGGCTGAAGGTGAATACAGAGTTAGAGGAAGGTGAGGCTATGGAGGGATTTAGATTTATTTATTTGTCACAAGATGAGTTTTAAAATCAAAACATTGTTTGACTGGAAGTCAATGTAGGCAAGTGAGCATAGGGTGTTGAGGAACAGGCCTTGCTTCAAATTAAAACACAGGCAGCAGAATTTTGAATGGCTCCAATTATGGATAGTAGAATGTGGGAGACCAGTCAGGACTGCACTGCAGTAGTTGAATTTCGAGGCAACAAAGGCATGAAAACAAGTTTCAGTAGCAGATGAGCTGAGATAGGTTGAATTTGGACAATGTTACATAGATGATTCTAAGTCGTCTTAGCAATGTCATGAAATCAGGAACATGAGGAGACTCATCTTGGCGGCAAATTTGCAAACTGACTGGCTTAATCACAGGCAGTTGCCAGGAAAGGGATGGCGTTAGTAGCTAGGGAATGGGATTTAGAACAGCGATTGGAAATAATGGCTTCAGTAATCCCAATGTTTACTTGGAGGACAGTTCTGCTCATTCAATACAGGATGTCAGATAAGATGTCTTGCAGTGTCCTCCAGTGCAGGAGTTGAGACAGGTGATAGTGAAGGAGAGCCCATGCTCTCTGTTAGTTCCCACATACCACCATTGTAGCACCCTGATATGGCCTCATATACCCCAAAATACTACTACAACAATCATATATACGTTGCCCCTCACTGTAACAGTCTCCGATATAACCCACTTCTCATTGTAACCTCTTAGATATGTACACAGCAACCTGACTTGGCACTATATCACTGTTGCTTCACTGGTTCTGAGTCAAATCCTGGAACTCTCTTCCTACCAGCACTTACTAACAGTTGGTGGCCCTACACCATGGACTGTAGTGGTTCAAGAAGGCAGCTCAGAACCACCTTCTACAGGCAATTAGGGACAGGCAATAAATGCTGGCCTACAGATTTACAACCCACAAATGAATGAATACTGTACATCAATATGGTTGCACATTAAAAGGGGAAGTAGGAATTGTGTTTTCTGTTTTCTTTGAACATTACTTACTGTTTTCTTTGGAGATGGGGCAGGGTTAAGGTGGGGGAAGCTGTTTAACCAAGCAGCGCATGGCAGTGGGTCAGGTGACAGAAATTTTAGGAATACATCAAATCAGAATTGACAAATGTAATCATGAGCCTAGGCCTCCCGGATGCCGGATGTTTTCTGCGTCTGGATCTGTCAATATTGGCAAAATTTAGGAGGATGATTTACGAAGAAAATGTGTGAGACTCACTCAAACATAGGCATTTAGTGTTAAAGATTGCATAGTCAGCAGGCGGGTTCACAGAACCTAATATCAGCAGCATTATTCCCTCTGCCAACAGTGCTTGCCCCTTTGGAGGTACTCAAAGAGCAGCCTGGCTGACTTTTCTTTTGTGCCAGAAATGATTCACAGCAACTGTGTTGTCATGGAAATTTGATGCCACGTGGAAAACTGTATTGTATTATGCAGAGAGTGAGGCCAAGACTAATAATTTTTCCCAGTCCACTCTCACAATATCTTCCTATGATCTGGGGTTCTGACTGAGTTCTTCTCCCTTCCACACTTGATATATGGACTCATTGCCAAGTTGGGGTATGTGGGGCATCTGGTAGCTTGCAGAAAACCCAGTGCAAAACATTTGTCAATGGCTTTTAAAACAGTCACTGAATTGGAACATTATTTCTGGGTTACCCAATCCTGAATAGAAGTGATTTTTTTTCCCTTTATTAATTCATGGGATGAGGGCATCGCTGGCTAGGCAGCATTTATTATCCATCCCTAATTGCCCAGAGGACAGTTGAGTCAATCATATTGCTGTGGATCTGGAGCCACATGTACGCCAGACCAGGTAAGGATGGCAGTTTCCTTCCCTAAAGGGCATTAGTGAACCGGATGGTTTTTTGCCGACAATCGACAATGGATTCGCTGTCATCATTAGATTCTTACTTCCAGATATTTATTGAATTCAAATTCCACCATCTGCTGTGGCAGGATTTGCACCAGGGTCCCCAGAACGTTATCTGGGTCTCTGGATTAACAATTCAGCGATAATACCACGAGGCCATTGCTTCTCCTTTGATGAAAATACACAAACCAATTTCAATTCAGCATTTAACGGGATATTGCAAACGTGAAATTGATGGATTCTGGAGATAGGACTAAAACACACTGAAATGACAGAAGGGAGTGTACACATTCAAAAACTGAAACTTGTTTTAATGAAATCTCCCCTGGATGGAAAGTTGGGGCCTTAAGGGCCAGGAGGCAGATAATTTTTACTAATAATGGGAGGAAAAAGCCTGCAATCAAGGCAAGGAGGAGTAGCAGGAAGTACTGAAGGAGGTCAGCAACAGGGATATGGCACCAAGGTGAAAATCATATAACTTGGTAAACAAGCATTTATTCACTTGTCTTATGCATTCGTGGGTCATGGACTGCAAAATGCAGTAACTATCCCCTGAAAGTCCTAGAAAGAGACAAAGAGGTTGACGGTGGTGGTAACTTTGACAGCTGCAGGTTAAGAGTTGCCCTCAGATCCATCTGATGGTAGTCTAGTTCCAGCAGGCTGAAAATGTTTCCCATCAGCTGTCAGAAAACCCTGAGCTTCCTGAGACTGTTGCTGATAGTCATTCATTTGTTGCCTGCATGCTCTGTGCTGTCAGTATAGTCTCCTCTATAAGATGCACCTCTCCGCACATTCTATGTGTCCTGTGCAGCAGCAGATCTATAAGGAACTCTGTTGGTACTACTGCTAGTGCTTTACTGCTGGACATTTGCTTCTTATCTAGATCTAATAGACTGGATCTTCAAAATGGAGATCAGATGTAGAAAGTTCCAAAGTCGGGAAAGTAACCTCTCAGCACAAATACTGTGAACAAAGCCTTTTACACAATTAGCCAAGAAAACAGCTGCACATGTTCATAATTTAGAATCATAGAATGGTTACTACAAAAAAAAGGCAACTGCTTCATTGTCTCCGAGGAAAATGTCTGCAAGAATAATTCAGCTACTCCCATTCCCCCAACATTTCCTAATAGCCCTGCAAGTCTACTGAGATATTTATCCAATGCCCTTTTGAAAGTTATGATAGAGTCTACATCCACCACACTCTCAGGATTTACTCTAGATAAACTAACCACTTGCTGAGTAAAGAAGCTTTCCTCACTTCACTTTAGGTTCTGTTCAAACTCTTCATAATTTTGAACTCTTTTCAAATTTCACACTCTTATCAAAATTATCTCAAAGTTCTTGCATATACAACAAATAATTAAAGTGTTGTTATGCTAGGGAAGTAGGGCAAACTTTTTGCATATAGCACACAGGAATGAGATAAATGACTAATTATTGTATGTTTGGTGTTGGTATGGAGGAAAGGAAATTGAAAGGAAGAACACTAAGGAAACTTCCTGTCTGGGTTTTGAAAAAAATGCAATTGATCGTTAATATCCATCAGGACAGGGTATCAATTTAACATTTCATCAAAAGGACAGCACACCTTTAGGATGCTTCAACCTACAACTTTCTAAGCTAGACGTGAGACCAGGACATTGTGATAGAAGACATATGATTTGTGGGTTTTGGTTTATCTGTGCAGGGAATTCTGCTTTAATGCGTGTTTCAGCAACACGAATTGGCTACAATGCGACTGATGAATAGGGGAACACTATTTTTATAACGTGAACTTGTGTTGGCTATAACGCGATTCCATTGATTCCAACTTCTCTCCTTCAACCCATGGACCAGGGTGCAATAGCAGCTTTTAAAAATTGTTATTTATGGCACATATTTAAGAGGCTGATTGCAGCCACTGAGGGGGATAAGGACAGTATTCTTCAATTTTAGAAGATCTTTAACATCAAGAATATACAGTTGACATTATTGTTGGAGGCCTGGAGTAATGTCAGTAAGGACTGCTTGTGTGCAGTTTGGCGGAAGCTTCTCCCGGATTTTTTTCAAGATTTTAAAACGTTTGATCTGTCAGAGGAGCTTCCAAGAATCAAAGAACATTGTGTTGATCTTGCAAAGCAAGTTGGATTTGAAGAAGTGGAGAGTGAGGATGTTGAAGAGCTGCTTGAGTCCCACTGTGAAGAACTCTCTACAGCTGACCTACAACAACTTGTCGCTGAGGGGTAAGTGGAAGCTGGAGATGATGAAGATGAAGTCCCGGATGCAGCACCATGACAGCTTTCCACTTCTGTTTTGTTTTGTATCCTGAGGGAAACCGAGAAGCAGTTGCAGCTGTTAGAGGACAACAATTACATTGCAGAACGCAGCAGGGTAGCACTTTGTGGAATAAGATCTCATTTGGCACCCTATGAACAGCTTCTTCATGAAAGAAGAAAAAGGGCAAAGCAGCAAAAAACTGGATGTCTTTTTTAAGCCAACCCCCAAGAAACAGTCAGAAGACAATAAACCACAGCCACCCACTTCTGGATTAACTATTTTTTGTCCTAACCCTGCAACCACAACTGCACCTGAAGGTGATGATGATGATGATGATGATGATGACAACCCTCAGCCTCTGCATTAACAACAGAGCAACCTCAAAACCTCCTCCCCCATCAAGTCATCTTGACATTTTTTCAAGGTGTTAAATCTGTTCCTAGTGCCTAAATGTACTGATAAATGTACCATGTTATCCTCATGGGTAATTCTACACAGATTCAGAAATTGAGCCCAGGTACATCAATAAGAAATTTAATTGTCATCTTTTAGCACGTTGTGTGAGCCCAGTCTTCAGGAGGTGATTACTTATCATTAACTGCATATATGGCCTCAGACACCAATGGTTACAAAATCAACTACAGAAATACTGCATGTTTTGTAAGGAGCTATCTGGTCTCATTTCAGTTTATTTTCTTTGTTTTATTTCTAAAGTTAGCAGACATGCTGTTGTAAACTACCTCACTTCATCCCCTTTTTGCCTGCTTGAGTTTCCTACTGCCAGGTACCATCCATGGTCCAGAAAAGGAGTAGCCACATTATGTATTCTGGAGCATTTGCTGTTAGTTAACGGTTTAAGATCACAGCTGATGGTACTACTGTACAAGCTAGGCACCAGTCTGAAATCTGGATTGATAATCGTATTTTGTTTTGTTTTATTTAATACGGTGGTCTTTCACTGAAATATAATAACACAATAGTGATCCCACAAATGTTCTTTTCTTTTGCAAATTTCACAAATGTCTGATTAAGTTTCTTCCTTGCAGACCTAAATTTTAATCAATAAGCTTCAGGGTAACCTGATAAGCATTGAGTAATGCCTTTTTGACAGTTTCGTAATGTGCAGATTGTTCTTCTGATAAACCACTCGAAATGCAGAAAATTGCCCAGGTATCCAGCTATCCAAAAGCCTGGTTCGGCTACATCTGGAGTATTGTGTCCAGTTCTAGTCGCCTCATTACAGGAAAGATGTGGAAACGTTGGAAAAGGTGCAGAGGAGATTTACCAGGATGTTGCCTGGAATGGAGGGAAGGTCTTACGAGGAAAGGTTGAGAGAGCTAGGGCTTTTCTCTTTAGAACGACGAAGGATGAGAGGTGACTTGATAGAGGCGTACAAAATAATCAGAGGTATAGATAGAGTGGACAGCCAGAGACTTTTTCCTAGGGTGGAGGTAGCTATTACGAGGGGGCATAGTTTTAAAGTGAGTGGAGGTAGATATCGGGGAGACGTCAGAGGTAGGTTCTTTACTCAGAGAGTTGTAGGGGCATGGAATGCATTGCCGGAGAGGGTAGTGGAGTTGGCCTCGTTAGGGTCATTTAAGCTGCTATTAGATAAGCATTTGAATGATAGTATAAGGTAGGGATGGAGGTTAGATAGACCTTAGGTTTAAGGTAAAAGTTCGGCACAACATCATGGGCCGAAGGGCCTGTACTGTGCTGTACAGTTCTATGTTCTATGCCCTGTACACAAACAGTAGGATAAATCCAATCTGGCCAATTACTGCCCCATCAGTCTACTCTTAACTATCTGTAAAGTGATGGAAGGCGTCACGAACAGTGTTATCAAGCTTTGATGCTTTGATTGGGTTCTGACCGCATTTCAGACTTAGTTCAAACATGGACAAAATAACTGAATTCCAGAGGTAAGGACAGTGTGACAGCCCTTGACATCAAGGCCACATTTGACTGTGTGGGAGATCAGGGAGCGGTTATAAAACTGGAGTCAATGGGAATCAAGGGAGAAGCTCCACTAGTTGGAATCATATCTAGCACAAAGGAAGATGATGGCGATTATTGAAGTTCAGTCATCTCAGCTCATGGGCAATTCTACAGGAGTTCCTCAGGATAATATTCTTGGCCCAACTATCTTCAGCTTCTTCATCTGCAGGAGTTCCTCAGGGTAGTGGCCTAGGCCCAACCGTCTTCAGCTGATTTATAAATGATCTTCTATCCACCATAAGATCAGAAGAAGGCTTCTCACTGACGGTTGGACAATGTTGAGCATCATTCGCGACTCCTCAGATACTGTAGTTGTCCACCTGTAAATGCAGCCAAGGTCTGGATAATAGCCAAATTTAGGCAGACAAGTGGTAAGTGATATTCATGCCATACAAGTATCAGGCATCACCATTTGTAACAAGAGAGAATCTAACTGTTGTCCTTTAACATTCAACAGGATTACCATCACAAAATCCTCCAATACCACCATCCTGGGGGTTACCATTGACCAAAGACTGAAGTGGACTAGTGTTCAAGTACTGTGGCTACAAGAGCAGTTTAGAGGCTTGGAATTCTGCAGTGAGTAATTCACCTCACGACTGCACAAAGCCCATCTACCATCTACAAGGCACAGGTCAAGATTGTGATGGAATACTCTCTTACTTGTCTCCATAAGTACCTGACATCATCCAGGTCAAAGCAGCACAATTGATTAACAACACATCCACTCCCTCCATCACTAATGCTCAGTTGCAGTAACATAATATCTACAAGATGCACTGTGGAAATTCATTAAGGTTCCTTAACACACCTTCCAAACCCACAATCACTACCACCTAGAAGGACAAGGGTAGCAAATACATAGGAACATGACTACCTGAAAGTTCCCATCCAAGCCACTCACCATCCTGGAAATATATTGCCATTTTTTCATTATTGCTTGGTTCAAATCCTGGAACTTTCTTCCTGATGGGATTGTGGGTCTACCTACAGCAAATTGACTGTGCTGGTAAAGAAAACAGCTCACCACCGCCTTCTCAAGGACAACTAGGACTGGGCAATAAATGCTAGCACAGCAAGTGATACCCACATCTCATGAATTAATTTAAAAAACTTATTAACTTCAGATACAAAGAAAACCTGTATGTTACAAACTCAAAATTCAAAACCTGAAATTAAAATAAATGATATTAAAAATGTATATACGTCAAGAGCATTTACATCACAATGGTCAGGTAGACTGAAAAGTATAGTAGAATTCAACTTGAAGAAGTGTGAGGGGGTCAGCAAGGCGAAGGAATACACAATAAATGGGAGAAAAGTGAGAGGCACAGATGAAGTGAGGGATCTTGGGGTGAATGTCCTCAGATCCCTCAATGTAGCAGGAGAGATTAACAAGGTAGTTAAGAAAGAAAATGGAACACTCAGGTCACAACTTGAGTACTCTGAACAGTTCTGAACACCTCATTACAGAAAGGATGTAATTGTACTAGGAAAGATACAGAAGAGATTTATGAGGATGCTGACAGGACTGGAAAGCTGTAGTTATGAGGATAGATGCTGGAGTTGTTTTCCTTTGAACAGAGGAGATTTGATTGTGGTGTACAAGATTGGGAGGGAAGGACCTATTTCCCTTATGAGTGGTGTTAGGCTAAGGGTCCTTTGACCTTCTCGCAGAGGGGTCAGTGACTTGGAGGCATAGATTTAAAGTGATTGGTACAAGGATTATGGGAGTAATTAGGAAAAATATTTTCACCCAGAGCATGATCAGAACTCACTGCATGAAAGGGTAGTAGAGAGAGAAACTCTCAACTCACTGAAAGGGTGTCTAGATATGCATTTGAAGTCCTGTGACCGCTAGAAAATCGACCAAGTTCTGGAAAATGCAAATAGACTGAGTGGTTCAGTTTTTGGTCGATATAGACATGCTGGGTAGAGTGGCTTTCTTTTGTGCCATTCAATTTTCTTCATTTTCTAAATATTCTAAATATCTGAAGAGAAGGAATGTGGGGAGAGAGCAAGGGAAGGCAGTACATAAACTGTTCCTTAGGAAGGCTAGGATGAACATGATAAGCTGAATGGCCTTCTTCTATGCTGTAACAATTTTGCGGTGCTAAAAATGGTTGTTTGAGGTACCCTTGGATCTGTCCTGTGTCCAATGCAAGACATGCTAAAATTGTATGTTAAAAGAATAAATTAGCATATTGAAATTAATTTGCCATAAACTTTAATTTAGACTAATAGCTGTTTCAACCTTACGTGTCCAAGGTGCAGAAATGAAGATCTAGGGCCTTGAAAAGTCACATTTTATTGGATAACTGTTGGCATAGAGATTATAATCTCACAACTTATCATTCTGTATCTCCAAGCACACCTGGCTGACCACTCAATGCTTTAATATAGTCAATTAAAGTCAAAATTACCATTGGATTAGGTAATATATTAATATGGATTGAGAACTGGTTGTTTGACAAAAAAAACTAGGAATAAATGGGACATTCTGGATTGGCAGTCTGTAACTGGTTGGTTTGGTTTGCAAGGATCAGTACTTGGGCCTCAGCTATTTACTATGCATATTAATGTTTAGATGAGATGTGTCCAAGTTTGTTGACAAAAGGTGGGAAAGTGTGCAGCAAGAAGGATGCAAAGAGATTGCTGAGGGAAATAAGCAGTTTGAGTGAATGAAGAATATGGGGATGGAATACAATGTGAAGTCATTCACTTCGGCAAGAAAAGGTAAAAAGCAGAGTATATATTTGAACAGTGATATACTGGGAAATGTTTGCATTTAGAAAGTGAAGGTGCAGCTATAGTAAGCAATTCAAAAGGAACATGACATGTTAGTTTTCTTACAACGCGCTTACAGTATAAGAGTACACACGCTTTATTCCAATTATACAAGGTATTAATGAGGCCACACCTAGGGTACAGTGTGCAGTTTGGTTTCCTTACTCTACGAGGGCATATTTGCCTTTAAGGGAATTCTACAAAGATTCAATGGACTGCCTTCTAGCATGATGACATTGTCTTATAGGGAGAGATTGAGTAGAGTGAGCCTACAAACCCTGCAATTAAGGAAAATGAGAGGTAATCTAATTGGAATTTCAATAATTCTAAGGGGTTTGACAAGGCAGATGGTCACAGGCCGTTTCCCCTGACTAGGGGATCTAGATTCTGGGCTCACAGTTTCATGGTAAGGGTTTTTTAAAAATTGCATTTATTTGTGGGATGTAGGCATTGCTGGCTGGTCAGCGTTTATTGGCTGTCCCTAGCTTCCCTTCAGAACGTCATGGTGAGCTGACTTCTTGAATCGCTGTAATCCATGTGCTATAGGTAGATCTACATGCTATTTGGAAGGGAATTTCAAGAATATTACCAGCAATAGTGAAAGAATGGTGATACATTTCCAAGTCAGAATGGTGAGTGGCTTGGATGTGAACTTACAAAGTTTCAAGGTTGGAAGGCCCTGTGATGAGGAGAAATTACTTTATTCAAATGAATTAGAATATTTAGAATTTCTTTAGAATCTTTAGAATTCCCCACCACAGAAAGTGGAGGATATTCAGCCATGGAGTACATTCAAGACCGAGGTCAATAGATTTTTAGACATTAAGGAAACCAAGGAATGTGGGGATAGGGCGAGAAAGCAGGTTAAGTTAGAAGGTCAATCATGATCTTACTGATCGTAAAGCAGGTTCAAAGAGCAAAATGACCTACTCCAGTTCCAATTTTTTGTGTTCAATGCAAAAGCCAATGTTAATCTTGTGGTGGCTTCCTTCAAAGCTTAATTGTGAGGCACACTACCTGTATAGACTGAATACAGAACCCTCCAGCTAGAAGATTTGCAGTTTGTATTTTGAACCCTGGTCAGTGCTGATTAAGCTGCCCTGCTAAGCAAAGTAATCATCCAGTGTTCTCAGTGCTAACATCACAAAGAACAGCGATTGTGGACATCATGCAAAGGCCAAATCTGGCAAAGCAGTGATGCCTACAACAATTAACCATCCATCTGATCATTAATGCCTGTATGCAGATGGAAGACAGGCTATTTAGAAGAGGTATCAAAGGGCTACCAATACTGCACCCCCATAAGAGTAATTGCTTTATGAGGGAGTTGGTGGTTGGGGCGGGGGGGTGGGGGGAGGAATTGGGTAGTGTTTGGTGGTGGTCGTGGAAAAGGTGGTAAAACGTTTAATTCAATTCTCTGCCTGAATATTAGCAGCTTTTTATTCATCAGTTTTCAAAGGAGACTTTAATAAATGAGAATGGCTTTGTCCTGACATTACACAGTGCAGCTCAATCCCAAACTGACTGCGAGGACTCTCTAATCTCCTGTGATTTATTGTGGGTTCTTCCTGCATCTCTGTGATTGGGGAGGGCTGCATATGTTCAGAGACAGCCTGGCGTCCCCACTCCCTCCGACAGCTCCTGCTGCTCTACCTCCACATTGATTTACTTAACTCCCAGCAAGGTTGTATCTTAAAATAACGTACAGTTAAATTGCATTAAAACATCATTCATAATTTTTTCTTTAAACATTCTCATCTGGTATTAATGCTACTCCTCTTAATTGCTTGAACAAAGAGTAGTCAGAATTTTGGGCTTTACATACTGACCCCATGTCGACATTTTACTCACAGTTGAAAGAAACATGTACTATTTGGAGAATACCCCTCCCCTTGCCTTTCCCCACCTACCTCTGGCTGTTTTTTTTAAGCACATGTTACAAAATTGGGAATTACTATTCAATTCCCAGGATGGAGTCTGATGGAACACACGCAAGCACACTGAAGTAGACTCCTGCACGGATATACACATGTGGCACGCACATGCACACTCACACATGTGTAAACTTCCATCTTTTGGAAGAAGATATTAAACTGAAGCTCCATCCGCTCTCTCAGCTGAACTTAAAGGATATTAAAGCACTATTTAAGTATGAGAAACAAAGTTCACCACAGTGACCTGGCCAAAATATCTTTCCCAACCAATCTCAATAACATAAATTATCATTACCGCATTGTTTTTGTAGGGAGTTTGCTTTGTGCAAATTGTCTGGACCATTTCCTACACTACATTTCCAAAAATATTTGATTGCTTGCAAATCATTTGGGATGAAAAAGATTCTAAAAGGTGATGTTTAAATACAAATTGCTTCCACCTCAAAATGGAACAGCTTCATGTCCTTTTGTTTCTACTGCTCTAGAAATTCAATCTCATCAGAGAACTATAAGCCCTTTATGTACCTTCCTCAAGTGGTCAATCTCAGTACAGGAACCGTGCCAGTGAAAGTTGGTTGTTGATTATCCTGTGAAGGTACTGGATCCTGATTCAGTCATCACCCCTAAATATGTACACAGGCACACTCGCAGGCAGAGGCCATCAGGTGCTAGGGAGAAGGAACACTGGCGGATTTTCTGCTCTTCCCTAATCGCTGAGACAAACTGTAGTACTCAAATTGTGGGCTGATGGGAGCAGCTAACTCGGCAGAGATCAGGGTCAACCTTGGTACCATGAGCTGTGCTTTAATGCTCTGATCTGGTAGACATAGGTCAGAGTTTGTCTGATTTGCGGGAACAGATGAAACAGACCAGAAATTGACAATACTATAATTAGGTAAAGGACACAGCATTCATGTCACTAAAACTAATGGAAACTTCAAAATCCAGCAGCCTAACTACAATCAATTTACAAATACTTGATCTCTGTACACAACATTGTAGAGAACCTTTCCTTTTAGAGGAATAACACAATGGGAAACAGATGCTGGCTGATTAAAGACATTCAGATAGCGAGCAGGCTAGCGTTGTATCATTTTACATACTGTTTTTTACTGAGCAGCTTTCTCGCTCTCAGTTTTCCTGACAATCCATATATTAAGTCATAACATGCCACTCCCTAGGGAGCTGTTACAGACCTGAAACTTGCATTCAATCAAATACAGTAACTTTGACAAGGCAGACAGCAGATGGGCTGTTTGATGGTGAGGACATACAAATAGTGGTATCCAAATATGGTGGGGAGGGAAGGAGTGGATGGGGGTTCATTGCACCTCTCCTTGCTGCTTTAATAATCCTTCACGAGAACTCTGCTTTCATTGCCCCCTCCCCAAATCTTTCTTTTGCTCAGTATCTGCAGTACTTTTGAGTGAAATGTAATGTCCCTGCCCATGGTCAGTTTGGTGGAGGGGTGGCATTTAACCACATGAGGTAATAGAGACTCTGCTGCCTTCCCTCCTTTACCCTTACGAGATCCATGCCAGGAAGGTTCACGTATGTGCTGCAAGCCCTGCCACCAATTAAGTCCCTTCAATGGACAATTATTGCTGCTGCTTGTATTAATCCAGCGGTGGGCCTTACCATGCAGGGCGCATGACGAGAAAAGATGTGAAGGGGGTACTTAGTGCCTTTGGAGACCTGGTATTGGAAAGGGTGACCTGCTGATGCATACCCCTTTCCCTTGACCACCCCCCATCCTCCCCAAGCACTCCCCACCATCACACACCTGTGGCCTAGGATTCAACAATAGCCTCAAGTGACTGCTTTAGTGGCAACAGGCACCATCTACCCATTGGCACTGCTGTTCAATAGAGCTGTCAGCCAAAATAATAAGCCCATAGGCCTCTGTTTGGCTGGCAGCTTTTGGTTGGGGAGGGAGGAGTGCATTTCTGCCTCCTGGTTCCCTGACTCCATGAACGGTTCACTGCTGTCCAGTTAGTTGCTTGAATGGGACAATTCAGCCAGCCTTCCCAAAAAGAGGCGATGCAGGGCTTGTGTTCACTCTTCAGTGGGAATGTAAGGCACTCATCACCTCCATTAAATGCTTCCCCTGTGATAAGACTGCAACGAAGGTTCCATATGTAATTTCAAATGGTCTTAAAGGAACCAATGGCCACTATACGAATAGGAGGGGAGTCTTGCTCAGCTTCCCAGGTTAATATTTATCCCGCAATCAACATAATTCAAATAGTAGATTATCTAGTGCTGCACAAAAGGCAGCTGCATACGATAAAGGTGCACGGTGTTACAGGCAATGTATGAGCATGGACAGAGGATTGGTTAACTAACAGGAAACAAAGAGTGGGGATAAATGAGTGCCTTTTTGGTTGGCAATCAGTGACTAGTGCTGTGCCTCAGGGATCAGTTTTGGGTCCGCAATTGTTTACAATTTACGTAGATGATTTGGCGTTGGGGACCATGTGTAGTGTGTCAAAATTTGCAGATGACACTAAGATGCGTGGTAGAGCAAAGTGTGCAGAGAACTGTGAAAGTTTGCACAGGGATATAGGTAGTTTAAGTGAGTGGGCAAAGGTCTGGCAGATGGAGTACAATGTCGATAAATGTGAAGTCATCTATTTTGGTAGGAGTAACAGTAAAAAGAACTATTTTTTGAACAGTAAAAAATTGCTGCAGGCTGCTGTGCAGAGGGACCTGATTATCCTTGTGCATGAATCACAGAAGGTTGGTTTTCAGGTACAACAGGTAATTAAGAAGACAAATGGAATTTTGTCCTTCATTGCTCGAGGGATGGAGTTTAAAAACTGGAGATTATGTTGCAGCTGTATGGGGTGCTGGTGAGGCCACACCTGGAGTACTGCATGCAGTTTTGGTCTCCTTACTTAAGAAAGGATGTACTGGCACTGGAGGGGATACAGAGGAGATTCACTAGATCGATTCTGGAGTCGAGAAGGTTGGCTTATGAGAAGAGACTGAGTAGACTGGG
>NC_063357.1:4085869-4095292 GCF_021869965.1 Rhincodon typus | reverse complement strand
AAACTAGAACAAGAGGGCATAGCCCCAAAATAAGGGGGAGACTTATTTGAAAATTTAAATTATGAAGCTTTAATTCATATATTTTTCAGCAAGTTGCAATAGATCTTATACATAATTTCTGACATGTTCACCCTTCATGAAATATACCTTAAAGGGCAGGACAGAAAGCAACTCTCCAAATGAATCAGAGAGCCTGTTGTAATCTATTATTGAAAAGATATTGTATTTGTTTCTTGCTACATTGCAAAGGTGTTTGAGCCCTTGGAGCTGCATTTGACAGTCAGCGGATGAAGGATTATTACATAGGAAAATGTACTTTTGCAAACAGAAATGAAATAAGTAAGGATCTATTTTTAGAAACAAAAGCAAAATATTGCATATGCAGGAAATCTGAAATAAAAACAGAACAAGCTGGTAATGCGCAGAAGGTTAGGGAGCATTTGTGGTGAGAGAAATAGAGTTAACATTTCAAGTCGATGAAAAGTCAGATTCTGAAGAAAGGTCATTTGTTTGAGAGGTTAATTCTTGTTTTCCACAGATGCTTACAGGCCTGAATGTTTCTAGCTTGAAAACAAATATGGTACTAAATCCCTCACATCTTTAAGGTATGCCTACCTTCATGAATTAAATACTGGTGTTGAACATTTTCACTGCTTCACATCTCACAACTGTTTGACAAGCAGTGGCCAATTTTAATAGGCAGATACTTCCTGCAAGTGCAAATTCCCAGTAACAAGTTTGAAATGTTACCTGTGCCAATTTTCGCACATTGGTCCTAACATCTCTTTATCTGGTTCAGTGTTAAAATTTGTCTGAAGACACATCTATAAAGTGCTCTCAGATGTTTTGTCATGTTTTAGACATTTTCTTAATGCCATTGTTGTTGCTCCTGTGCAATCAAAGAGAAAAGATACATGGCGATGCCAAATACTAACTCACTAGATCAATGAGGAAAAAAATCAGCCAATCACCATGGGGGAGTTCCCTTGTGCAACTCTTGGCCAACCAGCTTTTACTTGTCCAGATGAAAGGAAATAGTGCATGAATGCATTGAAATATAAAGGGTTCCCTGATTGAGTGCCATGGATTTTCAACAAATTATAAATGACACTGCCCTTAAGGCTCAGGATGGAAATAAATTCACCATCCTACAATTGTAATCCAGTGACCCCTGCTGGATATGCACATATATGTGTGTGTGTACGTGATTGCGCTCAGATCCAAGAATGGGCCCAGCTGTGACCTTCACATGGTTGAATAGTCTGTGGATCCTTCAGCCTTAGGTAGAACAGAATGGCCATTTGGTGTCACATACTGCAAGCAATCTATCTGTGTAATCCAGAAAAAGTCCAGTACCTTCCAGATAGGAGGGAAAAAAACGAGGTAAGAAAGTTTAGCTCTCCCACATCAGTTTAAAAAAAGAAACACGAGAAACTTTCAGTCTCTGCCACTTCCTTTCACACCACGGCCTGGCCTTTCCCTGACATCAGCACATTCCCTCGTTCTGAGAAATTCCAAACAGTATTTCCTCAACAAAGATTAAACCGTGGGATAAATTTCTCTGGGAATCCTCCTCCTCACTGCTTGCAACTGCAGGTACTAAGAATAAACTGAATCCCAGAAAGTAAATGAGACCCAGAATTATTCCCTGGGAAAAACCTCGGTAATCCTTAATGTGAGTGATCTACAGGGTCACAGCCTTCCCACTGATCAAACGCTGGGGCAGAAATGTCAGAATTCTTAACAAATCGGTTACTTAACTGCGTTAATTGCTGATAAGCTGGAGTAACAAATGGATCCAACACCCTCCCATACAGTGTGAGCTCCAGGAGCAAGAGAGTTTAGTACTCACATCACCTCCAACATCTCTTGTCCACCATCAATATTATATGTTCCTAAGGATAGTAGTAAGCTATTTAACTTTTTGAGCTTGCTTTGCTATTCAATTAAATCATTGCTAATCATCTACATCAATGCCACTGTCCTACAATGTCCCATATCCCTTGTTGTCATTTGTCTCCAGAAATCTATCGATTTATGTATTGACCATGCTCAATGATTAAGTTTCCAGAGTCCTCTGGGGTAGAGAATTCCAAAGATTCATCACCCTCTAAGAAATTCCTTCTTATCTTAAATGACCCGCCATTTATCCTCACATTACTGTACCTCCTCTGGTTTCAGATTTAAGCTAAATTAAAATTCTTATCAGCAACCAACCACCCTATCAAGCCTGTTAGAAATTTGAAATTTTCACTGAGGTCATCCTCGTTCTTTGAAATTTTGGGAATACAGACTTAGTCACCTCAATCTCTTCTCCTCAAACAATCTTGCCAAACAGGGGTTAGTCAGCAAACCTCTAACATACTCCCTCTATGGCAATTCATTTGGGTGTTAGTGCCTTAAAAGGAATGTATATCTGTTGTAGACCATGTAGACTTTCTGTAAGTACTAATTATTGCCTGCCTCCCATCAAATCTTTTATTGTATTTTTCCAATCCCCCACAGCTAACTTGCCCCTCATACCTTCAGAGTACCTTTTCTTCAGATTTTAGATTTAGCCAAATTTACTGATAAGGTGAAGGCATGGAAGGTGTGGTCACCAAATTTGCTGATGACACAATGACAGGTAGGAAAGTAACTTGGGAAGAGGACATAAAGAGGTTACATATAAATAGGTTAGGCAGGTGGGCAAAGATCTGGTAAATGGAGTATAATGTAGAAAAATGTGAAATCGACCATTTTCGCAAGAACAATAGAAAAAACTTCTTATTGAATCATATCTGGGTGGCATGGTGATTCAGTGGTTAGCACTGCTGCCTCACAGCACCAGGGACCTGGGTTCAATTCCACTCTCGGGCGACTGTCTGTGTGGAATTTGTACATTCTCCCCGTGTCTGTGTGAGTTTCTGCTGGGTGCTCTGGTTTCCTCCCATAGTCCAAAGATGTGCAAGTTAGGTGGATTGGCTAAATTATCCATAATGTTCAGGGATGTGTAAGGTTAGGTTTGTAAGCCACTGGAAATGCAGGGTTACAGGGATAGGATAAGGATGATAGGTCTGGGTGGGATGCTTTTAGGAGGGTCAGTGTGGACTTGTTTTCACACCACTGTAGGGATTCTATGATTCATATTGATTCTAAATGGTGAAAAGCTGCAGAGCTCTGAGCTATCCCAGGTATCCTTGACATGAATCATAAAAGGTTAGTATGCAGTACAGCAAATATTTAGGAAAACTAATAGAATGTTATCATTTATTGCAAGGGGAATTGAATATGAAACTAGTGAGGTTATCCTTCAGTTATATAGGGGTACTGGTGAGACCACATCTGTAGTACTGTGTACTGCATTGGTCACCTTATTTAAAAATGGATATAAATGCAAAGTAGTTAGAATTTTTTTTAAATTCAAGAGATGAAGACATCACTGGCTAAGGCCAGCATTTATTGACCATCCCTAATCGCCCAGAGGGCAGGTAAGAGTCAACCACATTGCTGTGGGTCTGGAGTCACAAGTAGACCAGATCAGGGGGATGGCAGATTTTCTTCCTTGAATGACATTTGTGAACCAGATGGTCAGCATTAGCCCCTTAATACCAGATATTTTTTCACTGAATTCAAATTCCACCATCTGTCTTGGCAAGATTCAAACCCAGGTCGCCAGAACATTACCTGGGTCTCTGGATTAGTAGCTCATACCACTAGGCCATTGCATCCCCACAATCTACCAGACTAATACCTGGAATTAGCATCTTTTCCCCAGAAGGAGAGGTTGGATATGCTTGGATTAAATGAAGAAGGGTCTAGGCCCGAAACGACAGCTTTCCTGCTCCTCTGATGCTGCTTGGCCTGCTGTATTCATCCACCTCTACACCTTGTTATCTCAGATTCTCCAGCATTGGCAGTTCCTACTATCTCTTGGATTAAATGTGTCAGAATTTAGAAGAGTAATAGGCATTGAAACATCCAGCATCCCGAGGAGTCCTGATAGGTTGGATGTGGAGAGGATCTTTCCTCTTATGGGAGAATCAAGGAGTCATGCCCCATTCAAAACAGAAATGGGGCGACATTCTTTTCTCTCAGAGGGTCACAAGTCTTTGGAACTCTTCCTGAAAAGATGTCTGAAGTAGAGTCCTTGAAATTTTTAAGGCAGAGGTGAATAGATTTGTGTTAAGCAAGTGAGTGAAAAGTTATCAGGGATGGGTGGTAATGTGGATTTGAGGTTAGAATCAGATCATCTATGATTTTCCGGAGTAGGCTTGAGGCGCTGAATGGCCTACTCCTGCTCCTTGTTATATGTTCCTATCCTACATATTACACCCACATAAAGCTTTGGTGGATTGTAGTAATTATTACTGAAACAGTAAAGTGTTTTGTGTAGTTACAGCTAACAAAGACGAGAGAAAATTATAATGTATAGTGTGGAATATATCTAGTAATGTTAAGGTCAGGGATATGGGCATATCGATGTTACAGATATTTTCTAAACAACCGGTTCAGAGATGTTATTATACACCTCTGGAACAGGTGGGACTTGAACCCAGGCTTCTTGGTCTCAAGATAGATACAGTACCACCACACCACAAATGGCTACTATAACCATAATTTATAGCATAGAGAATGAGAGTTTGGGTAGATCACACAGTTACATTGTTAATGAGCGCTCAGTGTATTACAGTGATGGGCTGTAGGGTATTTCAGAGTATATTATAAGAATAATGTGGAGTATATTAGAGCATTACAGTAAGGATTATGGGGCATGTCCGACAGTGTCACAACAAGGAGGGAGAATCATATCAGAGAGTGTTATGGTGAGGGATAACAGATATATCAGAGTCAAATGATGAGAATGGAAGATACATGAGACAGTGTTGTAGTGCAGCACATCTTAAGGTGCAATGCCTTTGTTTATCTCAATATAGGCCTCACCATATGAATTAAGTCTTTGTCAATGACTTCTCACGAAACTCCAAGGGACAGCAATCAGGCTCTGTGTTTCAATGTACCATTTCCTGCGTAGGCTTATGCAGCATCTAGAGAAATGATTTCCACCTTAAACTGGTTGTGCAGGATTCAAAAGTCGAATCAGTATCAGGCACTGAAATATTCCAATGCAAGGTTCTCTCCACAGTCGTAATCTCATAACCTGGCCCAGTGTTCCCAAAGAAATTGTTTTTATTGTTTAACAGTTTCTTTATCACTTGGAGTACGTCTCTAAGCAGCTGTTTTTTTGGACTATGGACAGTGAAGATCACCAAGTTTTTCGACCTTGGAGGGAGTCACATCTGACAATATACATTGTGGGTGTGTTCTAGCAACTATGACTAAATAGTGATCAGGAACAGAAACATTGGCTGATTGTCTTCTCTCCAATACTATCAAGCACTCTGCATGAAAGGATGGTGGAAGCTGGTTCAATAATGACTTCCATAAAGGAACTGGTGGGATACTTGATATTAAAATAATTTCAGGATGACAGGGATAAGAGAATAGTGAGAATAACTGGATATCTCTTTTAAAGGGCTGGCACAGGCATGAAGGACTGTGAATGGTTTTCTTCTGCCTCTGTGATTGAGGTCACATGACTATGTACACAATACTTACTACTAACCAAGCACAGCTCTGTAAACCCAACATAGAGATATCAGAGATAAGAAGGTGTAGAGCTGGATGAGCACAGCAGGCCAAGCACCATCAGAGTAGCAGGAAGGCTGGTCATCTGGCTCAGTCTCACAATGCATGTACCTGAGTTACTGGGAGCTCTCATATTAAATTCTGACCTCAGGTAAGAGAGGTACAGCCGTCGTCATTTAAGGGTTAACTTACAGTGTAAGCTTTCTAGACTTTTCTTAACTGGAGGTCTGTCCAACATGAGAACTGCCTGCCCTTTTACCAATTTCTCATCCCTTCTGAAAGTCTCACAAATGAAGTTGCTACATGTTTAAAAAAAAAGGTCTAACTTTAGATATGTCCCAGTGCTAAGACTGAGCAGGAACTGGAAGGAAGATTACCAAATGTGGAAGGCTCAGTGATGACCCACGCTCTGTAAGGTGATTTACTTCCCTGTCTCCTTTGCAACTGAACCTCGCCCCATGGGGAGAAACACTCATTCAATGCCAGAGATTGTGAGTAGAACTTCCCACTGGAAACTGTGGCAATTCTTCCGTGTGAATTACAGATAGGTCAGTTTCAAGGACACAGCTAAAAGTGGGAAAAGTATGGGACAAACATTTTGTTCCCAGGCTTTTTTTATTTACACATTTATATTTAAAATAGAAGCAAAAAACTTGTCAGTTTCCTGGTCCCAGAGTGCCTGCCTTCCCTCAGGGGCACTTGGGTTATGTGAAAGTGCTCCGTGCTAAGGCAATCTGGAGGCAAAGTGGAGGCCTTCCCTTTGCTCACTAAGTGACATATTCTTGACGTACTGTGTGGTCAGTGAGCAGATCTTTGGAGGCCTGAATCTCAGCCAATGCTTGCACTTCAGCTTCCTGACCTGGCAGTCATTCAGAGAGACCCTGCTAAGTGCTATTTCCTAAATACACCAGCATTTCATAACAGTCTCACCACATTGCTTTTCCTTACAACCCAGCTCAGAGATTCGGCATCCTTTTTGGTTAACCTACATAGGCTGCATTTGGAAACTATCAGGAATCACATCAACACATCCCTCACCCCCTCTCTTTTACTTTAACATGTTTAAATCTTCCCACAGTATCCCACAGACAAATGTTCGAAGGGAATTTCATCTCAGATTTTGTAGAACAACTGCATCTAATTAAGACAACAGTAAATTGCACAATTTCCTGACAAGTCTTGTGCTTCAAATTTACTGTTTCTCACACAAATACTCACTGTTCAATAATAGTTACTCAAAAGGGTCTTTAAATTACCGAAAAGTTAAATTATCGGACTTTATTTTGTTTTAAGACAGGGCATTTTGTACAAGTAAGGGATTGTAGAACTAGTGATGAGAAATTTATCAATTTTAAGACTGGTCACTTGTGGTATAACTGCACCTTGCTGGATACAGGCAAAGATCACTTTTATACTGACGCAAAACTCTCAGGGCAAGTACAGCACAGCTTATGTACAGAGTAAATCTCTTTCCACACTGTTCACCCGGCTGATCCCTGGGATGAAGGAGTTGTCTTATAAGGAAAGCCAAACAGAACAGGCCTATACTCATCGAAAACTGAGAAGAATAAGAGTGATCCTATTAAAACGTAAGATTTTGAGAGGATTTGACAGGGTATTGCAAGGATGTTTTCCCATGGGAGTCTAGAATGGGGGGCCGCCATTTAAAAATGAAAGGTTTCCCATAATTGAATTGAATTAGATTTATTGTCACGTCCACGCGAATGAGTGCAGGGAAAAGTTTGCAATGTTGCTGCTTAAGGCACCATCACAGGTACAAGATAGCAAGGTATAGATACTTAAGAATTTGGTACAATTGAAAGAATAATAAATGAGAGTCCAGCATAAGAATAAAGACGAAAAAGAAAATACTCGAGTTACAGTCCTTTTGGCAGTAGTGAGCCTCCACACCTCACTGGGCCAAGTCTCTAGACCACGCTGAGCTTCAAAACTCTAGGCCTCACCTCCAGTCTGCAAGAACCCTACCTCCCTGCGCCAGCCTCCCGTCCGGGACCCGCCTCCCCGCGCCGGCCTCCCGTCCGGGACCCGCCTCCCCGCGCCGGCCTCCCGTCCCGGACGTGCCTCCCCGCGCCGGCCTCCCGTCCGGGACGTGCCACCCCGCGCCGGCCTCCCGTCCGGGACATGCCACCCCGCGCCAGCCTCCTGTCCGGGACTCGTCTCCCCGCGCCGGCCTCCCATCCGAGGCCCGCCTCCCTGCGCCGGCCTCCTGTCTGGGACGTGCCACCCCGCGCTGGCCTCCCGTCCGGGACGTGCCACTCTGCGCCGGCCTCCCGTCCGGGACCCGCCTCCCCGCGCCGGCCTCCAGTCCGGGACTCATCTCCCCACACCAGCCCCCAGTCCGAGACTCGTCTCCCCGCACTGGCCACCCGTCCGGGACCCGCCTCCCCACGCCAGCCTTCAGTCCAGGACTTGTCTCCCCATGCCAGCCTCCAATCTGGCACCTGCCTCCCCTGCACCAGCCTCCCATCCGAGACTCGCCTCCCTGCGCCGGCCTCCCATCCAAGACTCGTCTCTCCATGCCAGCCTCCCGTCTGGGACTCATCTCGCCACGCCGGCCTCCCATCTGTGACTCAGCTCCCGACGCCAGCCTCCCGTCCGGGACCCGCCTCCCTGCACCGGCCTCCCGTCCGGGACCCGCCTCCCTGCACCGGCCTCCTGTCTGGGACTCGTCTCCCCGCGCCAGCCTCCCATCCGGGACCCGCCTCCCTGCACCGGCCTCCCGTCTGGGACTCGCTTCCCTGCGCTAGCCTCCAGTCTGGGACCTGCCTCACTGTGCCAGCCTCCCATCCGAGATTCGCCTCTCCATGCCAGCCTCCTGTCTGGGTTTTGCCTCCTGCGCAGACCTCCTGTCCAGGACCCGCCTCCCTGCACCGGCCTCCCATCCAGGTTTTGCCTCCTGCACAGACCTCCCGTCCAGGAATCACCTCCTCTATTCCCCTCTGAGCAAGTTTGAGTAAGTTAAGATGTTAAGTTTAAAACAAAGCAGTCAAGAAACTAGAAAAAAGAAGAGAAAAAGAAATAGAACGGGTGGAGCAGAGGAGCTCCAGCTGGAGTGTCTGTGTCTGTCACCACCTTGGACAAATCACAGAAGGTGGGGAAGAAGACAAATTTCTTCTCTCAAAGAGTCATTAGTCACGGAGTTCTTTTCCAGACAGATATGAAGGTTGGGTCATTCAGTAAATTCAAGTCTGAGTTGGACAGATTTTTGGTTGACAAGTCAGGGCATGGGAATGGTGGCAGGCAGAAAGACTACAAGGCGATCAGCCCTGCAAATCCACAGGCAGGATAAGTGCTCCAATATCAGGGTCCTCTCTCAGGCTAACAACCCCAGTAATGAGACACTTGCAATGGTCAATCAACTGCTCTGGGGAGGAGGCCACATTTTTTAAAATTAACTTGTGGGATATGGGTGTCGTTGGCTGGGCCCAGCATTTATTGCCAGTCCCTAGTTGCCCTTGAGAAGGTGATGTTCAGCTGCCTTTTTGAACTGGTGCAGTCTTCCTGCTGTGCGTTGACCCAGAATGCCATTAGGGAAGGAATTCCAGGATTTTAACCCAGCGACAGTGAAGGAACGGTGATATATTTCCAAGTCAGGATGGTAAGTGGCTTGGAGGGGAAATTGAAGGTGGTGGTATTCCCAAGTATCTGATGCCCTTGTCCTTCTAGATGTAAAGTGGTCATAGGTTTAGAAGGTGCTGTCTGAGGACCTTTGATGAATTTGTAGATAGTACATAAAAACCAAAAGAACCGTGGATGCTGTAAATCAGGAACAAA
>NC_063357.1:4069232-4085469 GCF_021869965.1 Rhincodon typus | reverse complement strand
TCACCGGACTCGAAACATTAACTCTGTTTTCTCCTCCACAGATGCTGCCAGACCTGCTGAGCTTTTCCAGCAACTTTGTTTTTGTTGTAGATAGTACACACTGCTGGTGGTAGAAGAGAATGCTTGTGGATATAGTGCCAATCAAGCGGGCTGCTTTGTCCTGGATGGTGTCCAGCTTATTGAGTGTTGTTGGAGCTGCACTCATTCAGGCAAGTGGGGCTACGACAACATTTAAGACGCTTGACACCATCCAAGATAGGATAGCCCGCTTGATTGACACTACATCCACAAGCATCCATTCTCTCCACCACCAAATCTCAGTAGCAGCAGTGTGTACTTTCTACAAGATGCATCATTTACATCATCTACATGCCTGTCACAAGACCTCCAAAACAAGCTCTCTCTCTCCTCTGAGCTCTGTCAAAGCAAGTGGTTGCCATGAGAGCTGAGGGTCTCTTGCCCAAGATCATCTATATTGGAGAAGAAGAAGAGCCAACCAATTTAACTATTTCCAACAGAGCCAAATGGAGGTCCAGCACAAACAGTGGATGGAGCTTTTGAGAAACTGAATGACCCACTCATCTGCTTCAACAACTCACTTGTGTTAGGAAGATACTGACCTTTTTAGTAACTAAGAACCTGTAACACTGGAATGAAAAAAAGTCATCTTTGATCTTGGGGGACTGTATCATCAGAAAAAGAAGGCAGCAGCTCAAGGAGCTGAGTGCAATACTCAGGCTTCTATTTCTTATGATCTTAGATTTGCTGCAAGGCTTACTCTACAATGTCTCATCAGATATTTTCCAATTTCATTTGTTAATGGTCCCTACTGCCTTTCTTTCTTGCTGTTCTGATTTTCTAGGCCCTGGTTGGTGTGAGGTCCATTGAAGAATCTTTGCACATGCTTATGGCTAACAAAGATTCCCAACTCCGACTGGGTGATGTGATTACATACAAGGCCACTTACTTCACACTGTCACATGATATTACTCCTGCCACTGACCATCGTCCTCCCAAGGTCAATTAACATGTAAACAGACTCTTGTGTAGGGATTTTCCAGAAAGAGCCGAGGTCCCAATGTTGTGGCCGTCAATGGATTCTAAGCCTGAGCAGTTGGCAGTGAAACCAAACTTCCAGACGGTGGACTCAGCTATTGCTCAGGCTTCAAAGAAAATAAATGCAGGCACTCTTGCAGAAGAGTCAGAATTTTATTTTCTCTGCTGGCTTAGGCAGTAAGCCCTGGTGATCAAAGAAGTAACCTACCAAGTGGTCACATTGCTGGGTCTCTAGAGATGGGCAAAACTATGCTATTCTTGTTGACAATATTCAGAACCTGAAAATTGATTTAAAAAGTATGAACTATGGGTTCAAGGGCATTATGAAATGATCTTAGGCTCACCAAATTAATTTAAGTCCCTTTTAAAGTGATTTTGTTATTATAAGGCTGGCATTATACATTTATTGTAAATGGAATGCCACCAAATGGAAAACACAGGCCTGAGTGGCTCCAGTCTGTTAGATCCTGGACCATAGCCTCATCTCATGGGCCACTTTAAGCAAAGGAGAAAATGTAATGACACATAGCAAGCAGGAACACCAATGTTAAGAAAGAACAGCAACAAATTTTATTGTGATAGCCACCATGATCAAACAGCTTATTGTCTACACACAACTGAAGTAGTGGTGGCTTGGAGGGTAAGGGCAAAACTACAAAGGGGAATGAAACCAGAACTATCCTAATGGGCAAAGTGCAGCCAGTGATGGTCACAGGATCTTGTGATTCCATGGTGTGAACTCTAACCCCGGCAGGATATGAGGCTTGAGCACTTGAGTGAATTTGTTGGATATTTTGCACGGGCAGGGAAGGCAATGCATTAATGTCCAATAAAATGCCACATAAAAAATAAGTCATGTGGCCCATCTGTTGCAAATATTTTTATACATATTACAAGTGAAAAATTAAACTACAAAAACAGGCAGAGTACAGGGCCTGTGGATTATTAGTAAGTAATTTGTTTAAGTAACTTAATTAGTAGCCATCCTGTTTAATAAATGACCTGGCTTCTCCATTCCCAAACACAAATGCTGTTCCCAAACAAAAGGTCAGTTGATTATATAATTAATTAAAGGTGGTGGGACAGCCTCCTGGAGTACTAATGTCTTGTGCATTAGAAATGGGAGAATTGAATGTGTTACAAGGTTATCAGTTCTTCAGAATCATTCTAGAGTCTCCAGGAATTTCAAGATTAATCTACAGCACATGCAGCTAGCAATGGGGATGCACAAAAACGATGCTTTTCCAAAGTATTCTTTCTCTATTCTTGTTAATTAGTTATAAAAATATAGGAGATTGGAAAAAAAAATGATTGACAGAAGGTACATTTGCTCAGGAGGCAAAGGGTAGAATTTTCTCATTTAAGACATGATGCTAGCGTCAAATTCAGGTCCCATGACTACATGGACTGGTGGTGAGATATCCTTGGGGATTTTTCCGTGTGCATACAATTAAATCTCATTAGGTAGGGAGCTTATCAATAACCAGTAGTGGGTGGGAGGAAGTTCCAGCATATTGAAGGGGGATGCCATATTTAAAAGGCAGAGAAAACCTATATATAGGTTGTTCAAACACAGAGCGTGTTAGAAGAGGTACTGAAGAAGGAAGATTGTGTAGGAATGGCTGCAGTTAGAGGAAACATGGCTCCATGGTTCAGTGTTGCTTCCTTGAAGGCTGATCCAACATTCCTTATATCCATATTCCTGTGTTTTTGACAATAACCCTTGGTTCCCATAATGATCAAGAATCTATCTATCTCAGCCTTTAATATATACACAAGGACTCTGCCCCCACCTCCAGCTCTCTGCGGCAAGGAGTTCCAAAGACTCACAACCCTCTGAGAGAATTTCTCCTCATCTCAGTACCTTTATTCTGAGACTGTGCCCTCTCAGCATTTATCCTGTCAAGCCAGTTAAGAATCCCATATGTTTGAATGAGATCTCATTCTCATTCTTCTATACTGCAATGAGTGGAGTACCATCCTGTTCAGCTTATGCTTATAAGACACTCCCTTCATAACAAGGAACTTCCCAATGTACCTTCTCTGTATTGCCTCCAATGAAATGATTTTTTTTCTTAAATGAGGGGATGAAAACTGCTCACAGTACTCCAGATATGCTCTCACCAGCATTTTATACAGTTGCAATAAGACTTCCCTACTGTTTTGATTTATATTTACTCGTTATTACCTGTGAGAAGGTGGTGGTGAGCTGCCTTCTTAAGGCATTGCAGTCCATATGCTGTAAGCCGACCCACCATGCTCTTAGGGAATGAACTCTTGGATTCAGACCTAGAGATAGTGAGGGAATGGCAATATATCTCCAAGTCAGGATGGTCAGTGGCTTGGAGGGGAACATGCAGGGGGTGGTGTTCCTAGCAATCTGCTGCCCTTGTCCTTCTAGATGGAAATAGTTGTGAGTTTGGAAGGTGCTGTCTGAGGATCTTCGGGGAATTTCTACAGTGCATCTTGTAGATAGTACACACTGCTGCTATTGAGCGTCAGTGGTGGAGGGAGTGAATGTTGTGGATGTGGTGCCAATCAAGTGGCTGCTTTATCCTGGATGGTGTCAAGCTTCTTGAATGTTGTTTCAGCTGCACCCATACAGGCAAGGGGGAGTATTCCATCACACTCCCGACTTGTGTTTTGTAGATGGTGGACAGGCTTTGGGAAGTCATGAGGTGAGTTACTCGTCACAGTATCCTAGCCTCTGACCTGCTCTTGTAGCCACTGTGTTTATGTGATGAGTCCAGTTGAATTTCTGGTCAGTGGTAACACGAGGATATTGATAGCGGGGGATTCAGTGATGGTAACACCGCTGGTTAAGTTGTCTCTTATTGGAGATGATCACTGCCTGGCATTTGTGTGGCATGAATGTTACTTGTCACTTGTCAGTCCAAGCCTGGATATTGTCCAGATCTTGCTGCATTTGAACATAGATTGCTTCAGTACTGAAGTGTCACCAATGGTGCTGAACATTATGAATTATTAGCGAACATCCCCACTGGATGGAAGGAATTGATGAAGCGGCTGAAGGTGGTTGGGCCTAGAACGCCACACTGAGGAACTCCTGAAGAGATGCCCTAGAGCTGAGATGTCTGACCTCTTACAACTACAAACATCTTCCTATGTGCCAGGTATGACTCCAATCAGTGGAGAATTTGCCCCCTGATTCCCACTGATTCCAGTTTTGGTCGGGCTGTAATCCCCTTATAGTCCCTCTTACACTTCAACCCCCTTGAAATGAGGGCCAACATTCAAGTAGCCTTCCTGACTACTTGCTGCACCTGTGTTTTAGCTTTCTGTGTTTTGTGCACAAGTACCCCCAAATTACTTTGCGTTGCAACTTTCTGCAGTTTTTTTTCTCCATTTAAATAATATTCTGCTCTTTCATTCTCCCATCTAAAACGTACAATTTCATATTTTCCCAAATTATACTCCAATTGCCAAAATTTTGCACACTGACTTAATCTATCAATATCTCTCTGTAAATCATTGTATCCCTCTCGCAACCTGCGTTTCCACCTATTTTTATGTCGTCTGTAAATTTGGCTACAGTACATTCACTTCCTTTGTCTAAGTCATTTTTATTTCATTATTCATTCATGGGATGAGGGCATCGCTGGCTAGGCCAGCATTTATTGCCCATCCCTAATTGCCCAGAGAGCAGTTAAGAGTCAACTACATTGCTGTGGGTTTGGAGTCACATGTAGGCCAGAACAGGCAAGGATGGCAGTTTCCTTCCCTAAAGGACATTACCAGATGGGTTTTTCCAACAATCAACAATGGATTCACGGTCATCATTACATTCTTAATTCCAGATATTTATTGAATTCAAATTCCATCATCTGCCATGGTGGGATTTGAATCTGGGTCTCCAGAATTTTATCTGGGTTTCTGGATTAACAGTCCAGCAATAATACCACTAGGCCATTGCCTTCCCCAAGTCATTAATATATATTGTAAACAGTTGCAGGGCCAACATTGATCCCTGTGGAACTCCACTGGCCATGGCTCACCAACCTGAAAAAGAACTCCTTATCCTCACTTGCTGTTTCCTGCCCATTAGCCAATTCTCTATTCATGCCACTTTACTATCTCCAACACCGTGGGCTTTTATCTTATGATTTAACCTTTTGTGTTGACCACCTTGTGGAAGTTTAAATACAACACATCTACTGATTCTGCTCTACCCACTCTGATTGAGACTTGCTCGAAAAACTCTAATAAATTAGTCTCACATGATTTCCTCTTGCATATGTATCTCATATTGCCTTTACCCAACCATTGATGGCAGTCCTCTCAACTGTGAACTCTAGAATTTCCTCCTAAGTTTCTCCAACTCTCTCCACTTTTAAAATCTTCCTAAAAACCTCCTCCTTTGGCCACGCTTTTAACTCACTGTTGTTAATTTTTCTGTTTTTGCCGTGATGGCAATGGAAGCATGTTGGGATGTACATTAAAACCATCCTGTCAATGCAAATAAATGACAGTGCCAAATCAAACAAACCTTCTTATTAGTACACTTGTTTGAATGTTGATACTGAGTCACATATTCTGAACCAATGTGAAAAATACAGAAAGGTTGCACAGAGGTAAAACTGAAATTTAGATTTTAAAGGATTAACCTTTGTCAAAGTGCATTTCTGTTTTTCCGCAAACTGAAGCGAATATTTATAAAAAAATTAATACTGGCAGATGTTTAGACAGGAGAAAAAGAGAGACAGTGACAGAGAGAGAGAGAAACAGAGAGTGGTCCCAAGTCTGGAATCTGAAAGCCACTTATTATCTAGAGGTTAAAGCAAATATCAGCGCACATGAATAATGAGATTAATAATGATATACATGATTGAACCGTTTGGGAGTTGCCTCATAAACAAGGACACAGAAGACCTTGTGCACATTCCTCACTCATCAGGCGCCAGGATTTACCAAACTGTTGTGTAACTGGGCTCCTCACTAAGTCCCAATTCATCTTCAAATAATCATCCATTGTGTTAATACATCCAAAACACAGCATTATTGTGCAGCATGTTGTGCAAGCTCATTGCCTTCAGGCAATAGCAGTGCACACACAACACACACATGCAGACACAACTGTCGGGTTATTTCATTTGTGTCACTGGTACAGTAACATATAATAAGCATCTTTCTTTTCACAAGTTGCACTTGAGGTTCAAGCAAAGTTTAAAGGTGAAAAGGTCAAGTTTCATGCTTGGGCTGCTTGAAGAAGGGTGGAAGTATGTATCAGGGTCTCCCGATTAATACAATCATTACGGCCACCAATCTCACATTGCAGTGCTTTCCTTCTAAGTTTATGAAATATCTGCTGGCAATGTAGTACTTAACAGAAGCATAATGTGTACCAAACATGTTAGATTAACGTATGCAACTAACAGAAAACCAACAATAACTTCTGTTGATCATGATACACATTTTAAATTGGCTCTATAATTAGCAGGCATGAATCACACTGTATAATACCAACATATATCATAGAAATGTGCATATACATACAGACTGGAGGGGCTCATCAGGTGGTTGTTCACCCCCTGCTTAAGGTGAATAAATGCTGGTCTTGCTATTAAATGATGCTTACATCCCATGAATGAATTCAAACAAAGAGTCTGTCTTATTCTCACATATTAATCCTTTACTTGGAAAAGCTGGTTTTCGGTGCCACAGAAACAATGCGTCACAAATGATAAGGAAATAGATATAAGGAGTAAACATTAAAACAGAGAAGTGATATATTATTGGGTACAAGCAGTTATCAATACAATGCAAGTGATGCAGTAATTGGTACAAAGAGCTAATACTCAGACATAACTGATGTCATACTGAAACAAGAAATTAACACTGCAGCACAAGAGATAGTAGTTAACTATCAGTATCAACTATCCCAGTGTACACAGTATATTTTGAGACTGGGATGCTTTACCTTGAAAAAATGTAGATTTTGTAAGGGTATCACTGAGGCAATTGAAACAATGAGGGGATAAGATTGTACCCCAAATTGATAAGTTATTTGAACTAGATATACAAGGTAGAATGAGAGGGCATCAGTACAAGTTATGCAAGAAAAGGGTTATACTGGAAGCAAGGTTTTTTTTGCAGAGTTGTTGACCTCTGGAATTGGCTTACAGCAGGTGCAATCAGCATGGATTTTCTCAAAGCATTTGTACACAAAGGAATTGAACAAATTCTTGGGAGAAGACATTTCAATTTGTTGAGTATGGGACTTAAGGGAGCAGTTATATCAGTCACTGGTGCTCCTGGAGCTTGCTTGTGGAGCTCCAAGAGAAATTTCTCTGAAACCGGGTGTTAAACTGACCCAAATATTTCTTCCCACCACCACCCCCTCACCTATTTTGCTTTGCTAAAGACACTGAATGGCAATGGAGGAGGGGTGGGGTTGCCAACCCTCTACCATTGTCTTGAAGTTTCCAGGAATTGAACAGTATTTGATATTGGACACTGGTATGAGGAGCCCAGCAGAAATATTGCACGTGTTTAAAAAAAGATTGTGTTACGTAATTTCCATTGAAGTCTGATATTCATTGATTTTGGTTGTGGAAACAATCTATTTGACTGTGTGGGATAGTTGGAGGCAAGAAATCATGTAATTAAACCTCCTGCAAAATGTCCAACTAGAGTTAGAAAAAAGTTAGGGGAAAGGAAAAATGGGGCGTTCCTATGGCACATTCTACTGCAATTAATGGACAGACATGAAGGGTCTAGGCCCGAAACGTCAGCCTTCCTGCTCCTATGATGCTGCTTGGCCTGCTGTGTTCATCCAGCTCCACACCTTGTTATCTTATGACGTACCAGCTGATGCTTTCACATTTTTTTTGTGTTCCTAAAATGGTGTTTCACAAAATACAATAAAGTTTCATGCCAAAAGGTTGAATAGAGTGGGAAAATGCAAAGTAAGAATGTTTCGGCCTAGAGAATTCATAAACTGAAATGTTTTTTAATTTGTCTCAATCAGGTTAATTCAAAACGCAGTAATTACCCAAAATCTTAACCAATGTGAAAAAAACTATGTATTGGTAAGTAATTGTGAATCCCTTTAATAAAACTCATCCTCAAACATAAGTGACATCTAATGCATCCTCCTCACCATGAGGAATTAACAAAATCCACAAACAATTAAACTTTATAAAGGTATTCCATAAGAAATTTGGCAGAATTGAACTATATGATTGGCTTGTGAGCAGGTACTAATTTCTCCAATTCTACCTTACATTTTTGTAACCCCAAATATTGAGACACACTGCACAATGAAATAATCTGCTGTTAGTCATACTGTTCAGAAGCATGCAGAAAAACTTCCAAGACGTCTTTTAAAGCACATTTAAGTCTGGTGGAATAAGGAGACTGAACAGATCTAGTTCCTTTATTGAATATGCTGGCTTCTAATTTATTGTGACTAAAGTGGAATATGTATTCTCAAGAAACAGAAGCTTTATTTGCTTCCCCTTGTTAAATGGAAATGTTGTCAGTTTTTTCATTTGCAAACTACTTAAGGTGGCACCTTTAATTGGGTGAAAGCACGCTCTGCTTCCAGTCAGAAGGTGATGTGTTCAAGCCCTGTTCCAGAGTTTTGACTGCATACTTCAGACCAACATGCTGAGGTTAAATTAAGGGAGTGCTGCATTGTCATAGGTGCCATGTTTTGGCTGGAATGTTCAATGTCCACTTAACCGGATGGAAAAGATTCCACAGTATTATTCAAAGAACAGCTGAGTTCTTCTGATGTCCTGGTCAATAACTATCTCTAAACTAACTTTACCAAAACAGATTATTTGGTACTCCCATGGGAACTCACTATGAAAAAAATGGCTATCACCTTTCCTACAACAGTGGGAATATTTAGAAGTGTTTCATTTGTTGCAAAGCAGATGACCTGAGGTTGTGAAAGACACTGTAGAAATGTAATTTTTTTCTGTTTATTCACATGGGGAGATTTCAACTAAGCAATCTGTCATCACTGCCTGATATGGAGATGAGACATCGGCTTGGTTCAATTGTACACCACTACTGACTGGAATCTTGTCACCATGCCCTCCCCAGACAATGGCACTGAGGGTCTGAGTGTGTTCTAACAGTCAGGTGCAGCATGGTAAATGTTTCCAAATTATCTTGATTCATTGAATTCACAATTAAATCCAGTGTTTTTCAAATTTACCTTGTTAGTTACCTCCAGTAACTGAACCTAATGTATTTAGAAAAGTTTGGTGCTCTTTGCATTCCATGTCTAGGCTGTGCAGGTGTCATGACCAGGTTACCTCTCATTGCACCTTTTAAGACTCAAATTTCATTTAATGGAAGTCAAACTAATGATACTTACTCAACTATGGGTCTGAGAAAGCACTCCTGTGAACGTGGGTGAAGAGAGTTAAATTCCTCTTTTAGTGGATAATGGTTCAGTAATTAAATCAGGAGATATATGCTTGTGAAATATGAGTTCTGAGAATGGAATTTCATTAGCAGGTTATTAATTATTCTTGTTCCAGCCTTGAAGAGGAGCAACCTATGCCTTTTAGCGCAGACTTTAAGGAAACAGGCCATTTGGCCCAAATGTTTCTTGCCAGTATTCACATTCCATACAAACATTTCTTATTCCTTTATCTCTGTGTTTACTTATTTTTCCATTAAATGCTTCTAAGTTTTTCTCCTCAATCACACAATACTGTAGCGAATTTCTCATTCTTACCACTTTCCCAGTAAAGATGTTTCTCATGACATTAATTAATGATAAGTGATATCATTGAAGTATACAATATTTTGAAAGGTAGACACTGAAAGATTGCCTTCGCTTTCTGGGAAACTAGAACACAGGGGACACAGTTTCAGGATTAAGGATTGATCTTGTAAGACTGAAATTATAAGAAATTTCTTCACTCAAAGGGTTCTGAAGTTTTGGAATTCTGTACCTCAAGAGAGTTGTGGATTGTATCACTGAATACAATCAATACTGAAATTGACAGATTTTTGGTGTCCCAAGGAATCAAGGATATGGGGATCAGGCATGAGAGGAGTTCAGGCAGAAGATCATACTGAATAATGGAGCAGGCTGTACAGGCTGTATGGCTCAAATTTCTTATGTTCACATTCTCCCATTTCCTCTATTTCACCGATACGTCAGGTCCCTGGAGTTAACATTTGGGGAGTGTAAGATCTGTGGACTCTTGTCAACACAGCAACCTGACAATTCTGTCCTATGGACACTTTCGACAATTTCCAGCCCCCCTATTTGTTTTACATAGAGCTTTCCCAGTGCTTTCCCTCCAAGTTCAAAGTATTCCAAATATAACTCATTGGCCAAGATGATTGTTGGACTCCATCAATCAGCTACTATCTTTATTTATGGGCTATATAAAAAAAAATCTCCAGAATTCAAAATCCATTTGGAGCAAAAAAAATTTCCTTGTGCTTTTGAAGACAAGAACAGCTTTAAATAATGAGTGCTTCGTTGCCTTTGATTTTTCTGATAGATTTAAATTATTGTTCCTTTAGGTCATCTGTGTGGGGCAGCATCTTTTTAAAGCCCCGCCAAGTCCCTGAAGGAAAACAGAACATTTATTGGTGATGATGATGCAACATTTATACAAGGGTTGCTTGAGAATTTTTCTCATTTATTTAGACCATTTCTGTTTGGCCTAGATTGACAAAGTAAGAGGTCAAATAAGTAAGCTGTTAGCCGTTTCCTCAAGGTTGTAGCCCAAGATTTGAAGTTCTATACCCGAGAGCCAGTGACTGCCCTTCATCTTCACCCTAACTAGACAGCTGAATTTCTATCGTGCAGGTTTGTATCTTGTGCTTTGTGAGTATAACCAACTGCATAACTTTGGCATAAACAATATCTTTGCGTATGGTACCACTGGTCGCTAAACCCTCAGCTGTCAAATCCTAAACTTCAGAAATTTGTTCATATTATTATCTGCCCCTCTTCTTTTAATTCACTTGCTAAGACATCTTTGACCACCTGTCCTAATATCTCTTCATGACGCTAGGTTTCAAATTGTTGTCTTGATAATGCTCCTTCCTATGTTAAAAGCTGTTTTGCAAGTTATTGTTTTTCCAAGGAATGGATAGCAAGTTGGTTTTTATGTTATGAATGGCATACAACTTTGCAAAATGACCACCAAACGTTGGTCTTAATTGAGGATATTATTACATCCTTTACCTGAAGTCTCATGTTCTCAAAAGTGCAACAAAAATAATAAAGTGGGCAAGAATGAGACAGTATAAATTTCTACCAATTCACCCTAATAAAAAAAAGTGGACATTCCCAAGCACATCATTGGCATTGAAAGATGGAGTTGTGTTTGCATTTCTGTACGTATTTATCTCTCTCCCTCTTTACTGACAGTGATTAGTAATCAATGTGGAAAACAACAGGATCTCACAGACCTCATCTGCAGGAGTTATGTTCATCCCTGTCAATTATGCAGGTTCTATCATGGCCAGACTGAGTCCACATGGAATGTTTTACCAGCCAAATGCACTTTAAATAATGATCATCTGAAAGATGTACAGTACCAACTTCCAAGACTGTGATGAGGACATTATGAGAATTAACAGCTATCTAATCCATTCTCATTGCAAACTTAACTTGGTAGCCTTGGACCTTTAAATTGCCTGACTGTATCCTACGGTTTTGATTAAACCCTACTTAAAGGGGTAATGTATGCATGGCACAAATCTTTCAGGATAAAACAAGGATCTATCACAATACTGTTAATGATATCAGGAGTTACAATTTAAATTTAAAAAGCTGTTTTGAAAGAAATTATCAAGATAAGAACACAGGAGATGAGTAGGTGAAGTCTTCACAGTGAAGCAGAAAGACCAGTGGTATACCATAGCCGGTCATTTTAACACAGCATCCCGCTCGGATGCCCATATGTCTGTCCTCGGCATGCTGCATTTGTTCCAGTGAATCACAGCACAAACTGGAGCAGCATCTCATCTTCAGACTAGACACTTTACAACCTTCTAGATTTAATATTGAGTTCAACACCTTGAAATTGTGAACCATTTCTTCCCTTTCATTTAGCTTGGTATCATGTCCTCCCCTCCTCCTACCTCAGTTACTGTCCATTCAAATCTGGCAGGAGACACACCATTGTCCTGCCATTCTCACATTCCGATCACTTAATCTGAACTATCAACATCTTTTCTCCACTAGCACCCTACTCCCACTAACCACCCCCCCCCCACAAACTACAGCATAAATGCTGTCCCCTCCACACTTCACTTCAGCTCTGCCGCAGAGCCATCTAGACTCGAAATGTTAGCTTGCTCTCTCTCCATGGATGCTGTCTGACCCACTGTGATCTCCAGCATCTGTTTTCAGTGGTACACCTGAGATGGAGTCAGGATACAAACAAGGATGAGATTTTTCTGTCTGATACTTATGTAGGAGTAAGGGTAAAATAAAAGCAAGGATCCATTTCCCATTTAGTTAAGATTAGAGTCATAGGGTTATACACACAGAAACAGACCCTTCAGTCCAACTTGTCCATGCCAATCAGATATCCGAAACTGATCTATTTATTTGCCAGCATTTGGCCCATATCACTCTAAACCCTTCCTATCCACGCATCCATCCAGATGCCTTTTAAATGATGTAATTGTACCCACCTCCACCATTTCCTCTGGCAACGTTGTTTCTTAGGTCCCTTTTAAAACCCCCCTCACCTTAAGCCTATGCCACCCAGTTTTGCATTCCCCGCCCCTAGGAAAAAGACAATCCTAGCCATGACCCTCATGATTTTATAAACCTCTATAAGGTCATCCCTCAGCCTCCAACGTGCCAGGGAAAATAGACCCAGCCTATTCAGCCTCTCTCTGTAGCTCAAACCCTCCAATCCTGGCAACATCCTTGTAAATCTTTTCTGAACCCTTTCAAGTTTCACAATGTCCTTCCTCGAAAAAGGAGACCAGAATTGAATGCAATATTCCAAAAGTGGTTTAACCAATGTCCTGTACAGCCGCGACATCACATTCCAGCTCTTATACTCAATGCACTGACCAATGAAGGGACGCATGCCAAATGCCTTCTTCACCACCCTGTCTACCTGCGACTCCACTTTCAAAGAACTATGCACCTGCACCCATAGGTCCCCAGGACCCTACCATTAACTGTATAAGCCCTGCCCTGATTTACCTTACCAAAATGCAACACCTCACATATATCTAAATTAAACTCCATCTGCCATTCCTCGGCCCATCGGCCCATCTGATCAAGGTCCTGTTGTACTTTGAAGTAATCTTTTCACTGTCCATTACACTACCAGTTTTGGTATCATCTGCAAACTTGCTAACCATACCTCCCATGTTCACATCCAAATCATTTGTATTAATGATGAAAAGCAGCGGACACAGCACCGATCCTTGCGGCACAGCACTGGTCACAGACATCCAGTCTAAAAAGCAACCCTCCATCACCTCCCTCTGTCTTTTACCTTCAAGCCAATTTTGTATCCAATTGGCTAGCTCCCCCCGGGTTCCATGTGATCTAACCTTGCTAACCAGTCTACCACATGGAACCTTGTTGAACACCTTGCTGAAGACCATACAGATAACGTCTACTGCTCTTGCCATCATCAATTTTCTTTGTCACTTCTCAATCAAGTTAGCAAGACATGATTTCCCGTGCACAAGGCCATGTTGACTATCCCTAATCAGTTCTTGCCTTTCCAAATGCATGTCAATCCTGTCCATCAGAATCTCCTCTAACAACTTACCCACTATGATGTCAGACTCACTGGTCTATAGTTCCCTGGCTTCTCCTGACCACCTGTCTTAAATAATGGAACCACGTTAGCCAACCTCCAGTCTTCTGGAACCTCACGTGTGGCTATCGATGAAACAAATATCTCAGCAAGAGGCCCAACAATCTCGTCCCTGGCTTCCCACAAAGTTCTGGAAAACACCTGATCAGGTCTTGGGGATTTACCCACCTTTATGCATTTTAAGATGTCGAGCACCTCCTCTTCTGTAATATGGATACTTTTCAAGATATCACTATTTACTTCCCAAAGTCCTCTAGCTTCCATATCCTCCACAGTAAAAACTGACCTGAAATACTTGTTTACTATCTCACCCATCTCCTGTGGTTCCACACATAGGCAGCCTTGTTGATCTTTAAGGGCCCTATTTTCTCCCTAGTTACTTTTTTTCCCTCAACGTATTTGCAGAATCTCTTTGGATTCTCCTTAACCCTATTTGCCAAAGATACCTCATGTCCTGTTTATGCTTTTCTGATTTCCCTCTTAAATATAGTCCTACTGCCCTTATACTCGTCTAGGGATTCACTCAATCTCTGTTGTCTACACCTGACATATGCTTCCTTCTTTTTCTTGAACAGAGCCTCAATTTCTGCAGCCATCCAGCATTTCCCTACACCTACCAGCTTTGACCTTCACACTAACAGGAACATACTATCTCTCAACTCTCATTATTACATTTTTAAAAGCCTCCCACTTTCCAACTGTCCCTTTCCAACTGTCCCTAAGCTAGTGAGTTGGGGGGAAGGGAAAGGGAAAACGACAGGGAGTATGATGGTAAACAAAAAGGTAAGCAGCAGGTTAGCATGTGTGCAGGAGGGTTTAAGTTCAAGGCAGACTATGAAAGAAGCAAAAAGGAAGGATAACTCAGGAGATATTATTAGAGATGTTGGAAATCATGAGGGTAAGAAAGCCAGCATAAAGGCACTTTACCTGAATGCTCGTAGCATTCGTAACAAGGTTGATGAGTTAACGGCATAAATCATCGCGAATGAATATGATTTAGTAGCCATTACGGAGACATGGTTAAAGGATGGTCACGACTGGGAGTTAAATATCCAAGGGTACCAGACTATTCGGAAGGACAGACAGGAAAGTAAGGGAGGTGGTGTAGCTCTGATATTCAAGGACGACATCAGGGCGGTGCTGAGAGATGATATAGGTTCGACGGAGAATGAGGTTGAATCCATTTGGGTGGAAATTAGAAATTCTAAGAGGAAAAAGTCACTGATAGGTGTAGTCTATAGGCCACCAAATAATAACATCACATTGGGGCGGGCAATAAACAAAGAAATAACTAATGCCTGTAAAAATGGTACGGCAATTATCATGGGGGATTTTAATCTACATGTAGATTGGTCGAACCAGCTCAGTCAGGGTAGCCTTGAGGAGGAGTTCGTTGAGTGTATCCGTGATAGTTTTCTTGAACAGTATGTAATGGAACCGACGAGGGAGCAAGCTATCCTAGATCTGGTCCTGTGTAATGAGACAGGAATAATTAATGACCTCAGAGTTAGGGATCCTCTTGGAAGGAGTGATCACAGTATGGTTGAATTTAGAATACAGATGGAGACTGTGAAGATAAAATCCAATACCAGGGTCCTGTGCTTGAACAAGGGGAACGACAATAGAATGAGGGAGGACTTGGCTAAAGTAGACTGGAAACAAAGATTTTATGGTGGGACAGTTGACGAGCAGTGGAGGACTTTCAAAGCAATTTTTCAAAGTGCTCAGCAGAAGTATATTCCAGTGAAAAGGAAGGACTGTAAGAAAAGGGGTAATCTGCCATTGGTGTCTAAAGAAATAAGGGAGGCTATCAAATTGAAAGAGAAGGCATACAAAGTGGCCAAAAACAGCATGAAACTAGAAGATTGGGAAAACTTTAAAGGTCAACAGAAAGCCACAAAAAGAACTATAAAGAAAAGTAAGATAGAACATGAGAAAAAACTAGCACAGAATATAAAGACAGATAGCAAAAGTTTCTATAAATATATAAAACGAAAAAGAGTGGCTAAAGTAAACGTTGGCTCTTTAGAGGATGAGAAGGGGAATTTAGTTATGGGATATGATGAAGTGGCCGAGGCATTGAACAGGTATTTTGTATCGGTCTTCACAGTGGAGGACACTAATAACATGCCAGTAATTGACAAAGAGACGAAGGTAGGTGAGGACCTGGAAACAATCATTATTACGGAAGAGGTAGTGTTGGGCAAGCTAATGGAGCTGTCAGGGATGTTTCATCTCTATAATTTCTTCATTGAGGACTTTGAGCTAAAATACAGTAGTATCTTTAGTTAATTAGATGGGCTTTCTCTGAGAGCTGAGTGGTGCGAACTCTGGCAGGTGGCAGGTGGCTCTCTCTTTCAGATGGCAGTTGGCTCTCT
>NC_063357.1:4033631-4064232 GCF_021869965.1 Rhincodon typus | reverse complement strand
CCCTCAATCTTCTGAATTCCAATGAATATAATCCCAATCTACTCAGTCTCTCCTCATAAGCCAACCCCCTCAACTCCGGAATCAACCTAGTGAACCTCCTTTGCACCCCCTCCAGTGCCAATACATCCTTTCTCAAGTAAGGAGACCAAAACTGCACACAGTACTCCAGGTGTGGCCTCACCAGCACCTTGTACAGCTGCAACATAACCTCTCTGCTTTTAATCTCAATCCCTTTAGCAATGAAGGACAAAATTCCATTTGCCTTCCGAATTACTTGTTGTACCTGCAGACCGACCTTCTGTGATTCATGCACAAGGACACCCAGGTCCCTCTGCATAGCAGCATGCTGCAACTTTTTACCATTCAAGTAATAATCCTTTTTACTATTACTCCTACCAAAATGTATAACTTCACATTTATTTACGTTGTATTCCATCTGCCAGACCTTTGCCCACTCACTCAACGTATCTATGTTCCTCTGCAAAGTTTCACAGTCCTCTGCACACTTTGCTTTGCCACTCATCTTAGTGTCATCTGCAAACTTTGACACCCTACACGTGGTCCCCAGCTCCAAATCATCTATATAAATTGTAAATAATTGCGGTCCCAACACCGATCCCTGAGGCACACCGCTAGTCACTGACTGCCAGCTAGAATAGCACTCATTTATCCCCACTCTTTGCTTCCTGTAATGGAACCATCATCCTCATGGGCAGCTTAAAGCAGCAGGGGATTGGCATGGAGATGGAATCCTGAGAAATAGTTCAGAGCAAAGAGAACGAGAGATGAATTCCATACAAAACAGTTGTCCATCCTTCATGGAAGGACATCTGCCATTCTCACCTGGTCTGGCCTGCATCTGACTCCAGTCCACAGCAATACGGTTGACTTTCAACTGCCCTCTGAAATGGCATTGCAAGCCATTCAGTTGTATCAATTGCTACCAAGTTTCAACAAAGAAATGAAACTAGACTGACCACCTGGCATCAACCTAGGCACCAGAAAATACAATAGCTGAAACAGCCATGTCAACCTGCAAAGTCCTCCTTACTAACATTGGGGGGCTAGTGCCAAAATTGAGACAGCAGTCTCACAGACTAATCAAGTAACAGCTTGACACAGTCATATTCATGGAATCATACCTTACAAGCAATGTACCAGACACCACCATCACCATCCCTGGATATGTCCTGTCCCAATGGCAGGACAGTCCCAGTAGGAGTAGCAGCACAGTGGTATACAGTGAGGAGGTGTGTTGCTCTGGGAGTCCTCAATATTGACCCTGGGCTCCATGAAATCTCATGGCTTCAGGTTAAACATATGCAAGGAAAGCTCCTGCTGATTACCACATACCATCCTCCCTCAGCTGATTAATCAGTTCTCCTCCATGTTGAGCAACAATTGCAGAAAGCACTGAGGGTAGTAAGGGCACAAAATGTACTCTGGGTGGAGAATTTCAATGCCCACCACTATCAATGGCTCAGTGGCACCAGTATTACTGACCGAACTGGTTGGATCCGAAAGGACATAGCTGCTAGACTGGGTCTGCAGCAGGTGGTGAAGTAACCAACAAGATGGAAAAACATACGTAACCTCATGCTTACCAATCCGTCAGCTGCAGATGCATCTGCCTATGTCACTATTTGCAAGAGTAGCCACTACACAGTCCTTGTAGAGGTGAAGTCCTGCCTTCACATTGAGAATACATCGTATTGTGTGGCACTACCACCATGCTAAATGGGACAGACTTCGAACAGATTTAGCTACTCAAGACTGGGCATCCATGATGCAGTGTGCGCCATCAACAGCAACAGAACTGTACTGCAGCACAATCTACAACTTCATGGCTCGGCATATTCCACTAAACCACCACCATCAAGCTAGGGGGTCAACTCTGGTTCAATGGTGAGTGCAGGAGGGCATGCCAAGACCAGCGCCTAAAAATGAGCTGTCAATTTGGTGAAGCTACCAAACAGAACTATTAGCATGCCAAACAGCATGAGCAACAAGTGATAGACAAAGCTAAGTGATCCCACAGCCAATGGATTGGATCTAAGCTCTGCATAGAACATAGAACATTGAACATTACAGCACAGTACAGGCCCTTTGGCCCTCGATGTTGCGCCGACCTGTGAAACCAATCTGAAGCCCATCTAACCTAAACTATTCCATTATGATCCGTATGTTTATCCAATGACCATTTAAATGCCCTTAAAGTTGGCAAGGCAGGGCATTCCATGCCCTTACTACTCTGCAGTTCTGCCAATTGTGAATGATGGTGGACAATTAAGCTACTCATTGGAGCACAAGATGAGACTGAAGTATTTGTAGCAATCTTCAGCTAGAAATGCTGAGCGGTGATCCATTTTGGCCTCCTCCAGTGGTCCCCAGCATTCCAGATACCAGACCTCGGTCAATTTGATTCACTCTATGTGATATCAAGAAACAGTTGGAGGCACTAGATACTGCAAAGGCTATGGGCCCAGACAACATTCTGACAATAGTACTGAAGACTTGTGGTCCTGGACTTGCTGGTCCCCTAGCAAAGCTTTTCCAGTACAGTTACAACAGTGGCATCTACCTGAAAATTGCCTGCTTCATCAATGACGTTTCCTCCATCTTAAGGTCAGAAGTGGGGATGTCGCTAATGATTGCACAATGTTCAGCACCATTTGTGACTCCTCAGAAACTGAAGCAGTCCACGTTCAAATGCAATAGATAAGTAAAATATCTAGACTTGGCCTGCTATGTGGCAAATAACATTCATACCACACAAATGTGATGCAATGACCATCTCCAATAAGAGACAATCTAACAACTGCCCCTTACATTCAATGGTATTACCATCACTAAATCCCCCCACTCTTAATATCCTGAGGGTTATCATTGACCAGAAACTCAACTGGACTTGCCACAAAAACACAGTGGCTATAACAGCAGGTCAGAAGCTAGGAATACTGTGGCAAGCAGCTCACTTCCTGACTTTCCAAAGCCTGTAAACTATCTACAAGGCACAAGTTACGAATGTAATGGAATACTCCCCACTTGCCTGGATGAGCGCAACTCCATCAACATTCAAGAAGCTTGACATCAACCAGGTAAAGGCAGCCTGCTTGATTGGTATGACATCTACAGGCACCCACTCCCACCACCACTGGCACTCAATAGCAGCAGTCAGTACTACCTACATGATGCACTGTGGAAATTAACAATAGAACCTTAGACACTAACTACAAACCCATGACCACTTCCATCTTGAACATTCATGAGAACACCACCATCTTCAAGTACTCCTCCAAGCCACTCGCCATCCTGACTCGGCAATACATTGCCATTCCTTCACAATCACTGAGTTAAATTCCTGGGATTCCCGCCCTAAGGGCATAGTGAGTGAACCTACAACATGTGGACTGCAACTCACCACCACCTTCTCAAAAGCAACTAATGACGGGTAATAAATGCTGGCTGAGCCAGCGACACCCACGTCTCACAACTGAATAAAAAGAAAATTACTTTGAGGGCTACTTTCATCCTTATTTATAGAATTCCTACAGCGTGGAAACAGGCCCTTCAGCCCAACAAGTCCACACCGACCCTGACCCATCCCCCTATAACCTACCTAATCTACACATCCCTTAACACTACAGGTAATTTAGCATGGCCAATCCACCTAGCCTGCACATCTTTGGATTGTGGGAGGAAACCAGGCACCTGGAGGAAACCCACACAGACACGGGGAGAATGTGCAAACTCCACACAGACAGTTACCCAAGGGGTGGAATCGAACCCAGGTCCCTGGTGCTGTGAGGCTGCAGTGCTAACCACTGAGCCACCACTGACTACCTGTCAAAAAGCTTCCTGGACTCATGGGGTGGTACCTTGCAAAGGGGTGTACACATGTAGTGAAACACATTGTAAAGAAAATTGGTGCTTCTCATGTATTCTTATTTCACCCATTCTGCACCTTCAGAGGTACATGTTCACAATTAGAATATCCCTTTGAGAGGAATGCCAGAGGGAGCTAAATGGATAAGCTAATTGCTGAGACAAGAGCATGACTGGTGAAGCCAGGGTTAAAACCAATTTTAAAAAAAAGGTCATAAGCCTATGAATTCCATTATGAGGCGCAAGATTTCAGAATGGAAAGCATGTGAGACACACAGACGGCTACTGTGTACTGTGTTGGAGGCAAAATGTAACTGTAATGAGTTTAGTGCTGAGAATCACAAGTCTGAAATAAGACTGTGCGATACTGTTTGTGGAATCAATCCTGAGGATAATAAATTAGATGAGGATGATACTAATTAACCAGAATGTACAGAGTTCACATGGTAGTCACTTTCAGTATTGAACATCAGCACTGAACATCTGACCAGCTGCCTGTACCACTTCCCATTCCTTCCCCTAACTCACTTGGCCAAACCTCCTCTAAAGCACCCCTCAACATAGTTTTGAACGTTAGTTGCTCTCTGGCTTTTCTCCTATCTTCCCTCTTGTCTCACTGAACTCATGTCATTGTGACCCTCGTCCGGCTTCTTCAAGCTGTTCCCAGTTCCCCTTTTTAGCTTCCCCATTAACAATATTTACTAATCAACCTGTCCAGAGATGTTCACACACCTCCTCAGCTGGTAGGACTTGAATCCAAACCCCTTAGCCCCTTAGCACCACCAATGTGTCACAAGAGCCCTAACTTCCATGTTGACTATGTTGATTAATGATTGTCTTTAGTGTTGTTTCCCATTCCTTCAAACACTGGGGAGATGAAACACAGGCTGGGTGACCGCTTTGCAGAATACCTATGTGCTGTCTGTAAAAATGATACAAAGTTTCCAGTTTCCTGCCACTTTAACACGCCACCATGTTCCCAACATTTCTGCCTTGGGCCTGTTGCAGTGTCACTGTGGGGCTCAGTGCAAGCTATAAGAATAGCTTCTCATCTTCTGCTTGGGGACCCTGCAGCCTTCAGGACTCAGTCAGAAGTCACACGACACCAGGTTATAGTCCAACAGGTTTATTTGAAATCACAAGCTTTTGGAGTGCTGCTTCACCTGATGAAGAAGCAGCACTCTGAAAGCTTGTGTGACTTCTGACCTTATCAACCCTAGTCCAACACCGGCACCTCCACATCCTTCAGGACTCAGTATCGAATTCAATAACTTTTAGAGCCTGAGCACCACCTTCCATGTCCTTTACCCACCCCCACTCCCCAGGTCCACACGACATGAAACAAAAACAGAAATAGCTGGTGTAACTCAGCAGGTCTGGCAACGTCTGTGGGAAGAAAGAAGTGTTAAGAGTGCAGGTGCATAGATGGGTAGGAGTCAGGTAAGTGATGGAGTGTTCAGGGTGGTTAACGTGAGTGGGGTATTATCGGGTTTTGTGATTGGGGATTGTCAATTCCTGCAGTGGCATGAACTCTTGGCTCAGGGGAAAGGGTGTGTGTGTGTAGTTTGTTGTCAGAGACATAGGGTTGGCGTTGGGTCCCGGGTGTAGAGGTTATTGGTTCCTGGGGAAGGGTGTCGAGTCCTGGGGAAGAAGAGAGAGTCAGTCCTGAGGGAATGCCAAGTCAGCATCTGGGGAATGTAAAGAGTTGGGGAATGTGTTGTGAGTTGGGGTTTTGTTAGTAAGTTAGACCACAAGATACAGTAGCAGAATTAGGCTATTCAGCCCATCGAATCTGCTGTGTCATTCGATCATGACCGATATATTTCTCAACCCCATTCTCCTGCCTTTATACTGCAACCTTTAATCCTCTTACCAATCAAGAACCTATCTATCTCTGTCTTAAATACGCTCAATGACTCGAGTTCCACACAATGAGTCCACAGACTAATCACACTCTGGCTGAAGACATTCCTCCTCAGCTCATTTCTCGAGTCATGTCTTCACTCAGAGGCTATGCTCTCAGGTCCTCATCACTCCTATTGGTAGAAACATTTTCACCACATGCACTCTATCTAGACCTCTCAGTATTCTGTAACTTTCAAGATGGCGGCAGAATAGCAGGGCTGCGTGTGAGCTCTTGAGCCCGGGGCTTGTCCGCTCCTGTCTGCTTTCTTATTTTCTTCTCTTTTTACTTCTGCTCCTTTTCTTTTCTTTCCTTTTTGTTTCTTCATTTGCTTGTCTTTTCTTTAAAGCTTTTAGCAATGGGTTAATCGTCAGCATCGGCACAACAGTGAGAGTGGGCCGCACACGAATGATAGTAGCCTCCTGGCGGTTGGAGGTGGCAGCAAGAACGTCCTCCTGGCATTCAGAGCCAGCAGCAGCAAACCTCCTCCAGCAATCAGAGGTGGTGGTGGCAGCAGTAGATCTTTCAAGATGGAGACGCTGGCAGAGCGACGTCTCGGAGGAGGTAGGCCGGAGCGGGACTCTTGGTGTGGCGGCCTGGTCTGGCAGTGGAGCCAGGGACTCCTGGTTGTGGTCACGGCAGGCCTGGAGCTCCTAGTTTTTGACAAGGTGGAGGTGGCGGCTCCTGGTTGCGGTAGGCCCGAATTGGGGGACTCCTGATTTACTGATGAGGTGGCGGCAGCAGAGCCGGGGAATCCTGGTTGCAGGATGAGTGGGTTTAGCACAGCTCCAGCAAGGTGGGCCCAGTGGTGAAGAGGTGGCATCGGCGTAGATGGCGGTGGAGGCATGGCTTAGGGCAATGAAAGTCAACCACATTGCTGAGGTTCCGGAGTCACATGTAGGCCAGAACAGGTAGTTTCCTTCCCTGAAGCACATTAGTGAACCAGACAGGTTTTTCCCAACAATTGACAATGGATTCATGGTCATCATTAAAGTCTTAATTCCAGATTTTTATTGAATTCAAATTCCACCCTCTGCCATGGTGAGATTCGAACCCGGATCCTGAGAAAATTCTGTGGGTCTCTGGATTAACAGTCCAGCGATAATACCACTAGGCCATTGACTCATGGCGGAGGAAGCAGAATGAAGATAGACTCTCTTTCAGTTATATCTTTTTATTCTTAACCTATTCAAAATGGCGTCGGATTATGGTGATAGTTAAAGCTTTTTGTCATGTTCCACTGTATTATCCACTATACAATGCAAATGACAATAAATCATTCAATTCAATTCAATTTAATCCAATTCAAAGTTTCAGTCATATCCTCCCTCATCCTTCTAAATTCATCCAGTACAGATCCAGAATCTTCAACTGTTCCTCATATGACAAGCCTGTCATCTCTGGGATCATTCTTGTAAACCTCCTCTGGACCTCCCTTGAAGCCAGCACACCCTTCCTTAGATACAGGGCCCAAAACTGCTTTCAATATTCCAAATGTGATCAAACCAAGAGCCTCAGCAGAACATCTCTGCTCTTGTATACTAGCCCTTTGAAATGAATGTTAATATTGCATTTGCCTTCCTAATTGCCAACCTTAAGAGAATCCTCAACTAGGACTCCCAAGTCCCTTTGTGCTTCAGATTTCCAAGGCCTTTTCCTATTTAGAAAAGATTCTATGCCTCTACTGTTCCTACCAAAGTGCATAACCTCACACTTTCCCACCTTGTATTCCATCTGCAACTTCTTTGTCAATTCTCCTAGCCAGGCCTTCTGCAGCTCCCCACTTCCTCAACAACTATCTGCCCCTGCACCTATCATTGTGTCATCTGCAATCTTAGCAAAAATACCCTCAGTTCCTTTGTCCAGATTGTTAATCTATAATGTGAATAGTTGTGGTTCCAACTCTGAACCCTGCAGAACTCCACTCGTCATTGGCTGCCATCGTGAAAAAGGGCCCTATATCCCTACTCTCTGCCTTCTGCCAATCAGCCAATCCTTTGTCTATGCAAGTATCTTGCCCTTAACATCATGAGATCTTATCTTATTTAGTAGTCTGCTGTGTGGCACCTTGTCAAAAGCCTCTGGAAATCCAAATAGATCACTTTTGATGACTATCTTTGTCTAAATTTCTCATTACTTTCTCAAAGAATTCTAACAGATTTGTCAGGCATGACCTCCCCTTGATGAAGCCATGCTGACTCTGCCCTGTATGGCACCTCACAATCTCCTCCTTAACAATGGATTCTAAAATCGTACCAATGACCAAGGTCAGGCTAACTGGCTTATAGTTTACTGTCTTCTGTCTCTCTCTCTTCTTAAAGAGCGGTGTTAATTTGGCCATTTTCTCTAGGACCCTCCCTCACTCCAGTGATTCCTGAAAGATCACAACTAATGCCTTCATAATCTCCTCAGCTATTTCCTTCAGAACTCTGGTTCATCTGGTTCAGATGATTTATCCACTTTCAGACCTTCCAGCTTCCCCAGCTCCTTCTTCTTAGTGATGGCCTCTACACTCATCTCTGTCCCCTGACTCTCTTGAATTTCTGGTATACTACTGGTGTTTTTCGATAAGAAAACGGATGCAAAGTACCTATTAATTTCCTCCATCGTTTCTTTGTTCCCCGCTACTAATTCTCCAACCTCATTTTCCAGTGATCTGATGTCCACTCTTGCCGCTCCCATATCTTTTAGATATCTAAAAAAAACTCTTGCGATCTTCTTTTATATCACCAGCTAGCTTACTCTCATATTTCATCTTTTCCCCTCTTATTGCTTTTCTAGTTATCTGGTTATCTTCCACTTTCCCACTAATCTTCATCACATTGTACCCTTTTCCTTTTGCTTTTATAGTGTCCTTGACTTCCCTTATCAGCCATGGCTGCCTCATCCTCCCCTTAATGTGTTTCTTCTTCCTTGGGATAAATTTCTGCTGTGCCTCCCGAATTACCCCAGAAACTCCTGCCATTGCTGCTCCACCATCTTCCCTGCTAGGCTTCCCTTCCAATCAATTCTGGCCAGCTCCTCCCTCATGTTGTTGTAGTTACCTTTACTTAATTGTAATACCATTACATCTGATTCCAGCTTCGCCCTCTCAAACTGCAGGGTGAATTCGATCATATTATGGTCATTGCCCCCAGGGTCTCCTGCATCTTCAGCTTCCTAATCACATTTGCCTCATTACACATCACTAAATTCAGAATTGCTTGTTCCCAAGTGGGCTATATCACAAGCTGCTTCAAAAGAGCCATCTTGTAGACATTCAACAAATGTCTTTTCTTGAGATCCACTCCCAACCATGATTATTGTAATAGTGCTTTCACTACATGCCTTTTCTACCTCCTGGTTTATTTTCTTCCCCACATCCTGACTACTGCTAGGAAGCCTGTACACAACCTCCATCAGGGTCTTTTTACCTTTGCAGATCCTCAACACTACCACACAGATTCTATGCCTTTAAACTTTATGTATCACTTCTCGCTATCAATTTAATTCCATTTCTTCCAAGGCAACTCCAACCCCTCTGCTCAACCTTTCGATAGGACATGTATCCTTGGATAATTAGTTCCCAGCCCTGAGCCCCTTGCAGCCACATCTCCATAACATAGTATCTGCCAATTTCAATCAGCACTACAAGCTTATTTACCTTGTTTCATATACTGCGTGTATCCAAGTACAACACCCTCAAGTCCTGCGTTGACTGTTCTCTTTCTTATTTGCTGTGCGTGAAGTTAGGTTCCTGACCCATTCCATACACTCTGTCATACATTTAGAGAGTCATACAGCACAGAAACAGACCCTTCGGTCCAACTTGTCCATGCCAACCAGGTTTCCCAAACTAAAGTAGTCTCACTTGCCTGCGTTTAGTCCATGTCCCTCTAAAACTTTCCTACTCATGTGCCTGTCCAAATGTCTTTTAAATGTTGTAACTGTACTGTATGTACTGCTTCCCTGGCAGTTCATTCCACATGAAGACTACTCTCTGTGTGAAAAAGTTGCCCCTCAACTAGAAGGCATGATTTTACCAGCATGCTGGGACTTGGGGTACTGAGTGTTTATAGACTGAGGGATGGACTTTGTAGATTTGTTTCTCTGGCAGCGAAGAATCATGGCAGAGGCGAGGAGTGATTCGAACATTTCCCTTTCTTTTGGCTCTTTCTTTTCTTTCTCCTTCTGTTTTTAATTCTATATGTTGTATACTAAGATTGCGTGAGAGAATGGCAACTTTGTATACTTTTCACTCCACTCCTGTATTCCTGTACTCGAGTACGCGTGATAATAAAATCTAAATTTTAGGTGAGAGGAGTAAGATTTAAAAGGGATCTGAGGGTAGTGAATCTGTGGAACTCTTTACCAAAGAGGACTGTTGAGGCCAGGTTAAAAGAGGAGAAGGCAGGAGAATGGGGTTGAGAAACAAATCAGTTGTGATTGGATCGTGGAGCAAACTTGATGGGCCAAATTGCCTAATTCTGCCCCTACATCTTATGGTCTTATAGTTGTTTGGTGTTTCTCTTGGAATGAATCGGATTTGGGAGGTGTGAGGTGGCAGATAACTGCCTCAGTTCAACACTGTGCTTCAATCAAGCACAGGTTTATCAGTTTAAGTCAGTGAATTCAAGCCAAGAAAATTACTTGGATTTTAAACAAGGAAACATGCAATTTAAAACATAACGTAAGTGTGATACGGTCACGTTTAAAACCAAATTTTGAATTTGGAAAAGAATCTTCGGTCCTGAAGACCTGAAACAAAACAAGATAGTGGTGGAAATCCACAGGCGGGCACAAGATGCCAGAAAGAATAAAGAGTAGATCATATTCCAGGACCTACTTGAAAAGTTAACCTCCCTTTCATTTAAATACCGACTGGTCTTGCATGTTCTATGTATATCCCAGTGAAAGTGATAAAGAACTTCCATTTATATAGAACCCTTCAACCTCATGCTCAGGATGTCATGCAACTTGTGACAGCCAGTTAATTACTTAATTGATCAGTTCTCACGGTTGTATTCTAAGAAATGCAACAGCCAATTTGTGCACAGCAAGCTCCTACAATGCGATATCACTCATTTCATCTGTTTTCTTGGCGTTAGTTGAGAAATAAATATTGTCCAGGGCTCGATGGAGAATGCCCTGCTCTTCTCTGAAATAATATCAAGGAACATTTTACACTAGCTAACAGAGCAGTTGGGGTTCTCACTTTAGCTTCATATCTGAAAGATAGCACTTTCATAGGACTGCACTAGAGTGTTAGCTGCTTTAGTGGAACAGGCTCTTGACTGAGGGGTGAAAATGCTACCAACTGAGTCAGAATGAAAAGTGCATTTGAGCCATTTTTAGATTCTAATGTGCTATTCACTCTTGGTTTTATTTTAAAACCCTAGTTCCATTCCAACTGTCCAGATGCAAATGTGTTTCTGAACCAGGCTGTATCACATCAAGTTTGCACATCACTCCATATAAATTCACTGCTTGCCAAAACCAGATTTCTGCTGTTCCGAAAAAGTAGCATTAAAAAAAATCTCTTGGCACGGCAGATAGCAAAGAACTAGCTGAATACTCTGAACAATTGCTGTTAAATTTTGTCAAAAAGACCCAAATCTAATTTTATGTTGATGCCTGGAATTTAATCATTTTTCTGAGAGAGGTTCTGAGTGGAAAGATCTGTAATTGAAGTGGTTAATTGAGATGTTTGCATTTTGGAAAGCTTTCACTACATATTCTATGGTCTCCAGTGCACCAGTTGCAGGAGCAAGAGGCAGCTGGATGAGAAAGGAGGGCATGTCAATTCTAATCAGCAGAGATGGCTTTTCACTGCAGCTATTTGCAACCCTCTAAGGAGCCACAGAGGCTGCCCATTAAAACCCTGTTAAAACAATTCTGATGTTGTTGGTCGCAGAGAGCAGGAATAGTGAAGAGAACGCTGTACTCTCTCTGCCTAAAGCTGTTCACTGGTACTGTCAATACTATAAGCAGTTAGGTGCAAGATGAACAACAACCTAATTCCTCCATCAAAGTTTTATAAGCTCCCTGGGCGAGAGATTCGTGGGTGATCTGAAAAACCAGCAGTTCAATGCTGTCACACTGACCTTCTGCTCTGAACTGTTCAAGTCCTTTTTTGAGCAAGGTTCATTTTTTTCCCAGCCTTCTTTTAAAAAGAAAGGACAAAGCCTATAAGTCTGCAGTCTGATGGCTACAATTTCATGATTCTGAGAGATGTTATCAAATAAATTTTAAAAATTGTAAGAATAAATAAAGCCACATCAGCAAAATAGCCAGTGATACAAAACCAAACCTATATAAAACACAACTTTGGTTAAATGGATACAGTTATTGTTCTGAATGAATTTAATTTGATGTTTGTGATCATCCACCTTGCTAATTAAAGGGGAGGCTCACTTTTTTGACAAACACTTTTGATACAACAGGGACTACACCACAAAATTATTTTGTTAGCTGTAAAGCACTCTGGGGCATCCTGAGGTCATTTAAGGTGCTACAGAAATGGAAGCCTTTTTTTTTCTTAAATTCTCTGATTGGTATTTAAGGCAGATGGTCACTATTGGCCATGTAAATAGATCTATGCAAGGAGTTCCAGATCTTTGATGTTGCTTTAATTTAAGGCCTTCAGGTTGCTCAAACTGTGAATGAATCGGAATTTAATGTTGAAGAGCATACAGCAAAAGATTTCAGACGCAGTGCTTGTGCTGGCCCTGTATTACCTAATCTCGGTTAGGTTGGCTGGATGGATGAGGTGAAAAAAGAGCCACAGGAGGGGTGGAACGGTGATGGGAGAGGTGACGTGGGGTGATTCAGAGGAAGAGCAGAACTAGTTCCTCATCTTAATTGTTTTCCATTTCACATGCATGGATACTGGGTTAGGGACCTGGATTAACTTGATTGCAAAGTTTTCTGACGTCAAATAATCCAGGGACTTGTAACAGGAAGTCAATGTGTTCAAGTATGGAAGGGAAAAATTTTGAACAATTTGTCATTATGGGGTTGCGAGTGAGTTTTGGGTTTTGAAAATTTACTCATAACTACAGCTCAATTCAGTACCTCTCTGTCAGTGGTAATCACTCTGCTTCAATCTGCTGAACCACCTGAAGTCTGACTGGCCACTGACAGAACAGACAGAGTCTCAGTCACTTAGCATTCTTTCAGATATGTTACAACAAGGAGAGGAGAGTTGAGCTGAGCGATTCCCCTCCTTTAGTTCCTTGGGTGGCTGCAAAAAAGATTTTGATTTTTTTTAAGCACACAGTTATATCATATTTTAATTGAAATGTAGTTCACGAATTTATAGTTAAAAAGCCAAATACAAAGGAAAGAGGAAATTTTTAATTCGTAATCCCCAGCAAAGTAATTATAATGAAACATCAAACACAAACAAAAAACACAGGTATAATGTTTAAAATAGATGGTGTATCTAGTACAAAAAGCGAGATCTGAAATATGCTGTTTAAAAGTCCTTAAACTCCTCGAGGTGTTAATTTTAAGTAGAGACCATGGTTGTTTAGTGATGACTTGTATCTACAGTAGTAGAACATTTGAAAATAACTTTGCATTCCCAATAAGTGGATGTTTTTCCAATTTATCACCTGTCATTGTCTTTTAAGAGACAGAGAGGAAAAGCAGGGAGAGACAGATATAGTCAGACAGAGAAAGAGAGAGAACATCTTCGAGGTTTGCTATTACAAAACTCATCCTTTTTTTACTTCTCTGCCCAAAAGCTGTGGCCTGAAATACAGTTTATTTGCACTTTCACATGTTTGGGTCCATTGTTTCTCCGAGCTGGATAATCTGCAGGTGACATTCGCCTCAATACGTGAAACTTACAGAAAGATGTGAATAACCAGGAGACACAGATCTAGTGACAGGTTTCAGTTGTTTTGATGACATGTCAATTTCAGTTCAGACTAAGTCATTGTTAATGATGGTTTCATGAACTAGCTCAAAGGTGGTAATATACTCACTGTGACCATCTAATGTCAATGTTCCCCCTTATTAAAAACAAAACAATTTTAGTCCATGAAAGGTCCAAATTATTAAAGATCAGATGATAGAAATTTATAATTGGTAGCAGTCCATTTTTAGCACTATCACAGCAGATGGCATCTTCACTCAGGATGTTTTTTTATTTATTCACTGGATGAGGGCATCTAGGGTAGGCTAGATTTCTTGCCCATCCCTAATTGCCCAGAGGCCAATTATGAGTCACCCAAATTGCTGTGTTTCTGGAATCACTTGTAGTCCAGAACAGGTAAGGATGGCAGTTTCCTACCTTAAAGGATATTATTGAACCAGATGGGTTTTTCTGACAAAGCATGCATGGTCATCATCAGACTCTTAATTCCAGATTTTTATTGAATTCAAATTCCACCATCTACCATGGTGGGTTTTGAACTTGGGTCTCCAGAACATTACCTGGGTCTCAGGATTAACAGTCCACTAGGCCTCCCCTATGCAGATTAAGTGGTTTCCTAATTTTAAAGAATTAATTCAGACGGATGTGATAGAGATGAGTTCCAAGTTTAAGGATAAGTGCTCACTACCTGCCGATTAACCACACTACTTCTTAATGTTGGTTGTGATCAACACCAGGGCTTTGCTTGGACTTTTCATCTATAAAACAAAACCCCAAAAGCACCTCCTGCTAATGGTGTGGGACATTGGTCTAGGATCTCATAGTTCACTTTCAAGGGCAAATAATTACTCAGAGGAAATCTACCTTGACCAAGATATATGGGAGAGCACTTATGTTATGCAGCAGTAAAAACAATAAAGTTAAATTCTGGACCATCCCAGACACTTTATTATTACTTCATTTTATTAATTCACTGGTGCAGTGATTGCAATGAGGTTAACCAGGTAGACATCATAGAATATGAATTCCCTGACGGAGGCTGTTAACCTGCTCCAATTAGGGAACCCAGGCTGACAGATAAGCACGGGAGTGTCGGAGATTCTGGTCGTTCTGAGAGCTGGCTCTGGGGAAGGTGGACCAGTGCCAAGTACTATGCACGTGCAAACAAAGCATGACTCGGTGACGGGATGTCGGCCTCTGTGGAGTTATTCCAGTGGTGATGAGAGAAAAAAAATGCTCCTAAAGAAATTTGTTTGCAACAAGTCGTTTTTGAGTTAGAGTAAGCGTTTCTGGTATCATGCCATAATTTGGGAAGCTTGACTCATTTGATTCTGCAGTCAAATACCGGGCCGAGTATGTGAAAAAAATGCATTATTTTTTCCAGGCAAATGATATTGGGGCAGGTGAAAAGCAACGAGTAATTCTCCTGACAGCTTGTGGACCTGCAGCTTTTTCGGTCATTAAGAGCTTACATTTCCTGAACACCAGACACTAAAACCTTTCAAGAGTTAACGGATTTGGTTAAGGAATATTAAGACCCTAATTCTAATTCTGAGATGCTATCGGTTTTATTCGGTAGTTCAAGAGTCAGGGGAATCCATGTTGGGATTTTTGACGAGGTTAAGACAACTGGCAGAGGCACGTGACTTTGGTTTAACTCTTAATGAGATGCTGAGAAACCATTTGGTATGTGTGATTAATGATGTAACCATGTAAAGGTGTCTATTAGCTGCAGCCCAACTGGACTTCAAACAGGCACTATAACTGGATTTGTTGTTAGAAAATGCAACAAGTTGAGCATTTGAATTACTGGGTATGCCAATGGAAGTGGATACCCTTGCCAGGCCGACTGAGCTTGGGGGACACCACTTCAGTGAACGGAATTGCATAGCTCCACACAGGACATATCCTGAACACAGGCACTCTAGGTCATCCCACAGCAAAACTCCAAAACAAAGCCAAGCCTTGCAGGATCACTCAACACATAAACAGCACAAATGAAAATTTTTGAGCATTACTGAGTCTGGGCCATGTTCAGGAGCAGGAAAATAAACCGATGTCCCCTAGTATTTGATATTTACACCCAAGGAAATAGACCCTGATCAGTCACCATATCCAAGCCTTTCATTGTTTTGTAAAATTGAATCAGGTTGCTCCTCAGCCTCTGATACTCTGGCGAAACAATGCAAGTTTGTCCAACCTCTATAGCTAAAACACTCAAATCCAGGCAGCATCCTGGCAAGCTTCTTTTGCACCCTCTCCAAAGCCTCCACATCCTTTCCATAGTGTGGTGACCAGAACTGCACAAAGTACTCTAAATGTGACCTAACTAAAGTTTTATACAGCTGCAACATAATTGCCAACTTTATACTCAATGCCTTGGCTGATGAAGGCAGACATGCCTAATGGTGGAATACAGACATTAAGTCAATAGCAATGGCAAGGCGGGACTCACTTCAACCTGTAGCAGGTTCCCATATTTATGTGCCATGAAAACTCATTAGTATTAACATTTTTAAAATGATGTACTATCTTTAACATAAAAGTCAACAGCACAAAGGAATCTCATGGCACTCAGATCATGCTCATTAAAAGATTGTGTGCAAGTCAGCTTTGTGCAGTTTGTCTGAGGTCAGTGGTTTCCCTTGGTGAATTATGTGGTAAAGGATGGGGGCTGTATCAGTAGAATAGCTGAACGACTTCTTGCATGGAGGCTTTGGACTGGCAAGGGAGAGTCTTGCTGAGGCAAGGCTAGGGGAATGAAGAATCTGGGGTTAGGGGCATGGAAGTGTGGAAGAGGATGGGTATGGTGTCCTCAAGTGATGGCAAATTGTGGGAACAGCCAGTCAAGGCAAAAAAAAATTAAGGATCTAAGTTGTGCTAGTACTGTCTACATGGGGGTCCATCTCAAGGTCTTCGATAGCAGAATTCTTACAAGGCTCTGAGATAACCCACAATATTTCAATTATTCCTACTGAGAATGATCTTAGAAAATGATTTTTTAAAATCTAAAGATGAAAGGGCAAGCTGAGCCTGAAAATTCAGTCATGCACCCCAGCATGGCACGCACAACTAGACACTAACCTGAATTCATTCAAAAAGACAGAATGCTGAAATGTATCATCACTTCTTCAGCAAGAAAGTAAATCTCTCATTCTTCTGCAAACATCTGTGTGTACCAACCATGAGGCTTGCCAGCACATTTGCTCTCTGACTACGCTATTTCACAACAAAAAATGATGATAACATATGAATGATGTGAAACTAAAGTAATGTGAAATATTTACAAGTGAGGTTTAAATATGAAAAACACATATGCTACCATTTTTGCTCTGAACAATACTTATGCTAATGGCAAGAGAGTTGGACAGGAAAGTTGTAGATGTGACAAAGAGCATCCTTGCCTATTAGGAGGCGCTTTTATAGCCTGCCATACCTGCTGCATTGACATTTGATGGTGGGTACACCACTGAAAAGCTTTCCCCTCCATGTGTTTGCATGTATCTCCCCTGTACATTTACAGCAATTTTTAATTAGAATTATATGGGAACGAGCAATAAGGAAGCAAACAGAACTGGTGCCCACTACCTGTTCTGCCATCAGGAATGGCATGCCACGGATCATATTCTGCCTAATGCGTGAAGAGTTCTCTGACATCAGCTCTAATTTTGCTTTTCACCAGCCTAAACCAACAATCCCTTGTCCTATGTTCTCAATTGTACTTAAAATAAAGCTTGGATTTTACTTCAGTACAGCTTTTATCATTTCGTATCCCTCTACAATATCACCTTTCAAGACTCCCTTCCAGGATGTAAAGCTAGAGCTGCTTTGGGCTTTCTTCAAATCCCTGATCTCTAAAAGGCTCCTGGATTGCACTGATATTACAGGTATGAAGAAATGATAGACTGACCCTGTTATTTGACTCTATCTTTACAGACTAACAATTCAAATGTAGAGAGGTTTACTATCTCATTGAACACAACATTGTTAAATATAAAGAAAGGGGTTACAAAATTGTTGCAATTCACATTTAAATTTTGTGAAATCTCACTTTGTGTTGATGGAAGCTGTTCTGGATCAGGATCACTGGGCCTGAATTAATTCACGAATTGTTTGGCTTCACATTCACAATATAGATTCACCTTTTCAAAACCTAAGGTTCAAATAGAGCACCTGAAAATATTTTTTTTGAAACCTGTATTTGCGGCTGGCTGTTTTTTAGAAATGTAACAGCAGTGGTGGACCATTTAGCCTATCATGGTCAGCACAATCACTCAGTGGTTAGTAGGTTAGCACTTCTGCCTCACAGTGCCAGGGGCTGGTTTCGATGCACAGTTGTCTGAGGCTGGAAAACTCCATATTGACATTCTCCCTCTGTCTCATTGGATTTTCGGCAGCTGCTCCAGTTTCCTGCCAATCCAAAATGTGGAGGATAGTTGGATTGGTCATGTTAAATTTCCCCATAGCGTCCAGGGTGTGCAGGCTTTGTGGATTAGCCATGGTAAATGTGGGGTTACAGGGATAGGATAGGGGTCTGGATGGGATGTGCTTCAGAGGGTCGGTACAGACTCGACGGGCCGAGTGACCTCGTTCTCCTCTTTAGGGATTCTATGATCAGGCCTGTTATTCCATATCAAATAATGGTTGATCCATTTCTTAACTTATTTACTCATTTTGGTTCTAAGACCTTTAATACCATTTGCTATCATAATTTTTGGTTGAGTCCCTTCCCTCAACAGTTTCTTGTGGGACAGAGTTCCAGAATTCCACTTCCTTGTGTGCGGAAGTGGTTCCTGACAGCACCCCTGAACTGCCTGGTTCTAAGTTTAATGTTATGCTCCCTTGTTTGAAATTGCACCCTCTCCCCGGTTTTCCTCAATCACAAGGCAAGTGTTAGATTTCCGTTCCTAATTGGCTTGCCCTACTGCAATGCGTCCTGCAGTGTTGCTATCACCTTGACTTGACAAGTTTTGATTTCTCCTGATGCTGAATGAGCCAGGAGTTTATGGACAGACTGGGTTTATTCAGTACAGCTTGTCTCCAGAGTTGAAATGTTTATGAGTAGAACTGCTGTAGAAATCAACAGTCCAGATAAATATTTCTTCAAAAAATAAAGTTAGAAAACCACAAATGAAACAAGGCAAGAGGAAAGAAAACTCAGACTGCTCACATAGCTGCCATTTTGGGAAACGGAAAATACTATTTAAGCAGCCACTCTAAGTACAGCCACTATCACTGGCAATTAGCTGCAGTCTTCGAAAGGTCAAAGTACTAGCTCCCTGTAGATCTCAAACACCAAGCCTTGGGAAGTTAATTTAGTGCCAACCACATTGGAAGAAAAGCTAGGAATAACATTCCCCTATCAAGCATTTATGAGATTATACTTACATTGGAATTCATACTTCAAATAAAGTTAGTTTTAATCCTGTTCCAAAGTGGATTTTATTGGACCCAGCACATTCCAGGATATCAAGATTCAAAGCAAACCCTGATGGTAGGTTCAATGACAGAGTTAAGGCAGGTCAAATTGTTGCATTCACTATGATTTCTATTTCTTGAACAACCCTAATCTTCCATTTAAATGCTATGCTGTTAGACATCTATTTTCTGTTATACATTCAGCTTCCTGTTACAGGAGTCATGATCTCAGTTATCACCATTTTGTTGGGGCAATGGAGGATCCCAGGCTGCTTGCCACATGTGTGTATTGTCCAACAATATTTCGCTCTTGCCAGTAAGGAAATTGAGAGGGAAAGAACACTGTTTACAATGCAGTACTTACATGCATCATCGTCTGATGCATTACTGAGCCATTCTAGGGACCTTAGAAATGTAACTTAGCCCATCGAACACCTTACTTTAATTCATGCAGACTACACTTCAATTCAGTCTACCTATGTCAAACTCAGTTCCAAGGGTGCCAAGCCAAATTTTTTTGGGGGGTTGGGTTGTAGGTGAATTAAAAAATAATGTAAACATTTGAGGTCCAACTTAAAATTCACAACTATTGAAAAGAATTAAACTTAATAGAAAATCACATTAGTTATAAAAGCACAGCACTTAATATGTGGCAAATCAAAAGCTCAGTAATTTCACGAGAAACGTTTTAACATTATTTTTGCAATGAATTAAATTACTGTGCAGTAGCATTGGAAGGTGTGTGAGTATGTACCCCCACGCAGTTGTGTAAAAGTATCATTGCAGGGTTCATAGGCTCAGCAACCACAAGCAACTTACTTTTCGTGACTGATGATGATTCCAGAGGAGCAAAGGTCCATCATAGACCGTAAATTTCAAACTTGACCCTAGCTAGTGAATAGATGGAGACAGGCAAGTTCCTAGGATAAAATCCTATTTCTCTTCTTTTAACTGATCCCAACAGACAACATATAAGAGGAATATTTCTGTAATCAGGTCTGAGTATGTGTTTTGAATATTTTAGCCTTGATTCCTGATGCAGGGCACAGAAATTATACTGACACCTGTGAGACTACATCCTGTTGTGAGGTAGGACCCTCTGAATAGGAGATGGAGACTGGAATAGGAATTGCAACTCATGTCAGTGTAACCAATATCAAAGCTGTCAGTCTCGCAAGGCTATGTGCAAGATTCGCTGAAGCAGTTTAAAATCCGTTGCCTGGGATCGACCTTTTTCTAAAATGTTCACAGTGCTGCTTTAAAGTATTTCACATCCTTGCAAGAACCAAGTTCATTTGCTGTTTCCATGTCATGTATTCTGCAATACAACATCCATGGACACACCACTGGTTTGCAAAACTAAATTAGGTAAGTGGGCAAAATGTTGGCAAATGGAATGTGTTGGAAAATTGAAGTTGTTCACTTTGGAAGAGAGAAATTCTCCAGTAAAATGAAGAAAGCTGAAACACATAGGAACTTGGGAGTACTTGTGAACGAAATACAGAAAGCTAGCACATAGGTGCAGCAGGTAATCAAGAAGGCTAATGGAATGTTGTTCTCTACTTTAAGGAGGTTGGAGTATAACAGTAGGAAAGTTCTACTGTAATTGTACAAGGTGTTGGTTAGACCACATCTGGAGTACTGTGAGCAGTTTTGTCTCTTTATTTAAGAAACAATATTATTTCATTTGAGGCAGTTCAAAGAAGGTTCACTAGGATGATTCCTGGTATCACACGACACCATGTTATAGTCCAGCAGGTTTACTTGAAGACACAAGCTTTTGGAGTCTCCATATCATGGGTTCCTAGTATGGTATTGTCTTATTCGCAGAAGTCAAACAGGTTGGGACTCTATTCTTTGTAATTTAGAAAAATGAGAGGTGATCTCACTGAAACAGGAGCTGAATGGTCTATTCCTGTTCCTATTTCTTATGATCTTTTCATCTAAAACTGCACCTAGACCACAGAAGTGCACAAATCCATAGAAAACAGAATATACTTAAAATAGGAAACATTAGTGAAATGTGTTTCCCCTTAAAAAACCTCCACATTATAACTACAAGACTTCCATCTCTATTCCACAGCCACTGTACATTCATCCCCTCCCCATCACCACCCTGACCGGTGTCCCCTCTTCTCCTGATGTAGTCATACACAGTGTGCCTACTGGGAGCAAGTTGCTTCACAGGAAGAATAGAGAAGAAATGCTAGACTGCTTAATCTGACCTGACATGCTGTCTCTAGCTAGAGAGAAACTTAGCATGTCAGTCAGGTCTGCAAAGGTCAACTAGACCGTCATTAAAATATTCAATAAAGCACTCTGATATCATGGATCTAATACTTCCCAAAAAGGCTGCATTCCCTAATTTCTCTCCACACAGTTTAAATGGCATTTGCTGAAGTGTTCAAAGCATGCACAACCAACACTTTACAATCTAAGTTGCTATTGTGATGACATTTTTCTCAAGATCATAAATTTACAAGAGATAAAACAAATACCTTCACCCACTGCCCGACCAATTTTAAAAATTATATTTGTTAGCCAGGTGTGCTTCAGTAATAAGGAGTCTTGATTGTTTTCTACCATTTTTTTAAAAAACAAAAATACTAACTTTATTTGCTACCCGAATTTATCACAATGACATACAGACCCACCACAGGTGACAGCTGTGCTAAAAGTTGAGATCATGACACTGACTCCAAACCATGCGAACTTTGACAGCTCAAACGTGGGCAAGAACGTTCTTGCTAAAACCTAATGCCCCACAGTTCTCAGCTGCTTAGTCAGTTCTCCTTCATGTTGAATACCAACTGGAATAAGTACTGAAGGTGAGGGATGGGGAACTTCAACGTCTGTCACCAAGAGTGGCTCAGTAGCAACCCTACTGACTGAACTAGCTGAATTCTAACGACATTATTTTAAAATCAACCTGTTCAGGGATATTATGACACATGTCTAGAGCAGATGGGACTTGAACCCAGGCCTCCTGGCTCAGAGAGGTAGGGACACTACCACTGTGCCCAAGAAATCAGAGTCCTAAGGACATAGGTATCTGACTAGATTCATAACAGGTGATGACAGAAATAACAAGAAGGAAAGCTTACTTGACCTTGTTGTCATTGATCTGTCACAGATGGATCTGTCCACGACAGCATCAGAAGGAGTAACCACTGCACAGAAAAGTCCCATATTCACATTCAGGCTGTCCTCCATTGTCTTACGTGGCCTACCACTGTTAAATGGCATAGATCTAATAACTTAAAATTGGGCAATCACAAGGCAGCAACTGTGGAGTTATTTTCAACCATAATCCATAGCTTTATGACTCATTATATCCTCACTTTGGCAATACCATCAAACTGTGGCAGCAACACCAGTTCAATGAAGAGTGCAGAAGGGCTAGCCAGGAACAGAAACAGGCACATCTAAAAAGTGTCAATCTAGTGAAGTGATATCACAGAACTATTTGAATGCCGAACAGAAGCAGCATTTGATAGACACGAATTAGACTATAAGACGGTAAGACATAGGAACAGAATTAGGCCATTCGGCCCAGTGGGTCTGCTCCACCATTCCATCATGACTGATATGTTCTGCAAGCCCATTTTCCTGTCTTCTCCCCGTAACCCTTGATCCCCTTACCAAACAAGAACCTATCTATCTCTGTCTTAAATACACTCAATTACTTGGACTCCACAGCCCTCTGTGACAATGACTTCCACAGAGTCACCGCCTCTGGCTGACGCAATTCCTCCTCATCTCAGTTCCAAAGGATTGCTCCTTCACGCTGAGGCTGTGCCACTGGGTCCTGGTCTCTCCTACTTGTGGAAAAACCTAGTCCATGTCCACCCTATCCAGACCTCTCAGTATCCTGAAAGTTTCAGTCAAATCCTCCCCTCATCTTTCTAAAGTCGATCAAGTACAGTCCCAGGGCCCTCAACCACCCCTCATATGACAAACCCTTCATCCCCAGGATCATTCTTATAAACCTCCTTGGGCCTCCTCCAACGTCAGCACATCTTTCCTTCTATACATGGCTCAAAACTGCTCACCATATTCCAAATGCGGTCTGACCAGAGCCTTATATAGCCTTAGCAGTACATCTTGTAATCTACCCCTTTTGAAATGAACACTAACATCGCATTTGCCTTCCTAACTGCCAAATGAACCTGCATCTTAACCTTAAGAGAATCCTGAACTAGGACTGATTTCTGAAGCCTTTCCCCGTTTAGAAAATCGTCTATGCCTCCATTCTTCCTACCAAAGTGCATAACCTCACACTTTCCTACATTGTATTCCATCTGCAACTTCTTTGCCCACTCTCCTAACCTGTCTAAGGCCTTCTGCAGCCTTCCTACTTCCTCAACAACTACCTGCCCCTCCACCTGACATTGTGTCATCGGCAAGCTTGGAAACAATGCCCTCAGTGCCTTCGTCCAGCTGCCATCCTGAAAAAGAGCCCTTTCTCCCTACTCTCTGCCTTCTGTCAGTCAGCCAGCCAGCCAATCTTCTATCCATGCCAGTACCTTGTCCTTAACACCATGGTCTCTTCTCTTATTTCATGCTAACACAACCTACAGATCAGATTTTAGCTCTGCAGTCCTATCACATCTAGCATTAATGGTGGTGTACAATTGAACAATTATTTAAATGGAGAAAAACTGCAGAAAGCTATAACACAAAGGAACTTTTGGTTATTCGTGCAGCAGGTAATTAGGAAAGGTAATGGAATGCTGGCCCTTATTTCAAGGCAATTTGAGCATAAGTGTATGGACATGTTACTTGCAACTGTACAAGATGCTGGTGAGATTGCTGTGAGCAGTTTTGGTTTATTTAAAGAAAGATATAATTTCATTGGAGGCATTTCAGAGAAGGTTCACTGGGATGATTCCTGGTATGGAGAGATTATCTTCTGAAAAAGGTATTCTTGATCAGTAGGGGAATCGAGGGTTATTGGGAAAGGGCAGGAAAATAGAATGAAGAGTGTTGAATCAGCCTAATAAATGGTGGAGCAGGCTTGAGGAACCAAACAGCCTACTTCTGTTACTATTTCTTACTGTCTTAATAACTAACAGAAGGAGGGGGTTTCACAAAAGTACTCATCCTAAATGACAGGAGCTAAGCATATTTGCGCAAAAGACAAGTCTGAAGCTTTATTTCATAAAAATTGCTGTAGATCATCCATCTTGGCACTCTCCTCAGGTCCTCAGCACCTCAACCACCTTCACCATCAATGTACAGTGGTATTAGTACATACCATTTACAAGATGCACTGTAGCAACTCACCAAGGCTTTTTGGACACCATTGTAGCAATTCACTTTTACCAACTAGAAGTCCAAGGGCAGCAGATACATGGGAGCCCCAAGCCCTGCAAGTTCACATCCAAGCTGCTAGTCATCTTGACTTGGAAATATATCACTGTTCCTTTGTTGTCACTGGGTCAAAATCCTGTGATTTCCTTCTTATATGCACTGTGAGTGCCCTATACCACATGAACCGCAAAGGTTCAAATAGACAGCTCAGTTCCACAATCTCAAGTACAATTACAGATGGCAATAAACGGTGGCCTAGCTAGCGATGCACACATTCCTTTAACAAATTAAAAATGAACTATTGTTTGCTTTATTACTGTCAGTTATGATTAAAACATGACACCCCTGTTGATTTTGCAACCTAGCAATACAATCCAGGTTTCACTAAGAGCAACTTCACTGCTGGATCTCACTGTTTTGCAAATATATGAAGATCCTTGGAGATTTGTCAAGAACAAGCGGTTCCTGAAATGAATCTGGCCCGTCCCAAATCAATCTCAAACAGGCTCACAGCATAAAAACTCCAATGCAGGTCTGGCAGCTGCAGCCAATATAAATTTACTCTTCATTAAAAAGTCTTCACAGAAGAGCCCTTTCTCTCCAACTGCAGGCAAAAGCTTGCACCTCTTTTACCTACCTTCTCCTGGTGATGGGGCTACAAATCTCTTAAGGTTTGAGGGTGTCCAGTTGGCTCTCCAGCTATGGAAGTCCCTCCGCCATTCTTAACTGGATGACAAACACTCATTCATTGCTGATTGCCTGTTTATTCAAAAAAGAACAAATGGCACCACAATTCTCTGACCACCTGTTGGACTCTGGCAACAAAGCCTGAGGTTGCCACCTCAGCCAAAGCAGTCTCCATGGTTCAGAGGCACAGCTAACACTGCTGCAAGAACATCAGTTCTTTCCTTTCTCCACCACCAGAGTAACTTTTCTGCTGTGTCACACTCATTCGATCTCAGCTCCTGCACCCACCTCCTACCAGGGCTCATGTTCTGCTGCTCTCAATATTGCCTGTAACATCTTCTCTCACTTGTTGTCTTTCTCCCCCCAGCCTTCCAGGCCACAAATCCTGCATGACCTCTGCATTGCTTCATCACTTGTCTCAGATACCCGACTACCTTTCAACCTCCCTGCACAAGCAATAACAGCTGTGCCACACACCTTCATCTCACTCAATCCTGGTCTTTCCCTCATTCCAGGAGAAGACAGTCCACAATGCTGTAAATGAGCCGGTCAACAACGTCTGAGGCAGGGAGATGTGCAGCACAAAGGCAACCAATACAGTAGGGCATCAGCAGCCCACAGGTTGCGTCCTGTACGATGCATGGGTCTGTTATAATGTTCTTGCCCTCTAAAGGACTTGTGGCCTCCTCATTGAACATCCAGACACTTACTCACTCATTCTGGGTGTGGTCAGAGTTATTTTGTTTCACACTGGGCAGTTTCAATTTCCAGCATGATGAAAGGTAACAATGAATGAAGCAATAATCCACCTTAATGGATAACCTGTCACTCTGCATTGAGAAACTTGCCTCAACATCCAGAATGTAGTTAAAGGATGCAACAAGTTGCTCTCTATGTTGAGATAGGCCTCACCAGACTTCTAGCCTGATTCAGCCACACATCTCACTAGAGCCTATGACATTCTGGCTTGTTTAAAATTCCACCCATAGTTTCTAGCAGAAGTCATTCTGGGAAATAAGAAGCAGACTCACAGGCTTTGTACCGTAAAATTATTGAGCCATTTGTGGCAATCCAACTCAGATCACTCTGAATTCTTTATTAAACTATTTGTTAACTTCTCACCTCTTTTGGCATCAGTTCCCAACCAAAAGCAGCTGCACTACCAGGTAGTTGGAATCCAGCCAATTCAATGTCAATCATAACATGTCATCAGAAGTGAGGTTGACTCTGAATAAAGCAGATTTTACTGCTGAATTAATCTACCAAAAACCTAACATTGAATTGTTCAAATTGAGTTCAATATGCCAGAGCATCTGTAAACTTTATCACTGAATCAAACTAAATTATTTTGATAAGTCTTTGTCAATATTCCTTCTAAATTTTTCTTAATTGTGTGCCACCCTTTTAGATTCCTATGCAGTTGCGATGGTGCACCTTAGAAGAAACATTTTTTTTGGTGAACTGTTTTTTGAACTTGTTAAAGGCCCAGATGAACCGAATTAGTGGTAGGCAATGGTCTCTATGTGGGCATGATCCAGGCTTGTTCTCTGGCAATCTATCTGTCAACTCTAAACCCATCTGTAACCTCTCTAACTTCGCTGTAATCCTTTTTGTCTCTCTGTTATCAATATGAAAATGGTTAGCTATTTCCTGTTATGTTCCTTTGAACTTTCTCTCAGTCCTGTACAGCTGCAAATATCTCACCTGCGTTATGTTGTTCCCTTTCTATTGTCATCGCATTGGTATTTTACATTTGTGCCCTCCCAGTGTCTCCTACCCCAAAGCTTTCCTTCCTAAAATTCCAAAGCTATTGCTCTCTTCCTTTCTCACCTGTAATCTGCAGACTCAAGCTTGGCATTATGCAATCACTATTTCAGAATTTATATGCATAACCTTTGTAGAATTCTGCTTAATGAATTTTAGCCCTTCACCTAAGGATTTTCAATTAAAAAGCAACATAAGCTCATGAACAGGAGCATTAATTTGCTAATATCTCAACCCATTACTTTACTGAAGACACAAAAGCAAAATACCACAAATGCTGATGGAAATTTTACATAAAAACTAAATAAAAGTGTTAGCAACATACAGCAATTCTGGCAACATCTGTGGGAAAAGAAACAGAATTAACAATTTAAAACTGTGATCCTTTTATCAATACCTTGACTTCTCACACTGCTTCACCTGCTGAGTATTTCCAACATTTTCTGTTTTAACTACTTTTATTGATGATTCCAAAACAGACATCAACTTCCTCAAGATCACAAGTCCTCTTGCAGGACAAGAGCTGAATTACTATATCTCAATTGCTGTTTAATGGTCAATGAAGATCTTGTTTCTTCCCATTTTGTGAAGTTGCAGCTTCTGTATGACTGCAAGTTGAACAAATAGCTCTCATATTAGAAAGTTTCATCCTTTGCCCATGTATTGATCATTATGGTCTCTCTATCTCCTATGGACTCAAACAGAACTTCCATATAGCTTCTTTGACTCAAAGTAACTGCAAGAAAGCTGGGTTTCTACTTTGAGCCAAAAATGGCGTTTCCCCTTGATAATATTTAACTCTCCCTGAAGCTGAAATCCAAACCTCTTCAAATTGATTTCTTTCCAAAACTGCCACAGTGTTCGGGGAGACTCTTAGAACACCTCTCACTGCTTCACACCACCAACACACTACTCAATATATATGGTTTGTTAGTGTTGAGGATTGCACACTGGAAAGAAAGAAGTAAACTTCACAGTTCCATATAAATTTAAATTGATAAGCCCACAGGCAAGGAACATGCCTCTATGGAAATTCTGTTTAACACAGCAGTAGAGATTGTCTCTTGTTGAGTTACCACCATGTGACTCAGCTGTTACTTAACTGTACTTTTAGCCCATTAGGAATCAGCATTCGGAGCATAAAAATCAAGTGTCATTCTTTATAATATTTCTGCATGATCCATTCAGCACCAGGCAACAATACTGCCTCAGTCTTTCCACTGAATGATCTGCTTGTTTCTTGGTCCTGGCTGTAACAAATAGTTACAGATCCCATATTAACAGCTTTTGGTTTCTACAAAAAAATTCCTCAATAAGACTAGTTTCTTACATTTTTTTCACACCCACACACCTCAGTACTATTTCATTTTTGTGACCTAGAACTAATCGTTGCCACAATACCCAATATCTTTTTGTCTTGCACTGCACTGGCTGATTTATGGTACCTTATTGAAAAGGTTTTATATTCACACATACATGTAAAGAGATTTTAAAATAAAACACTGTACAGACAGCGATCGCAGCAGGCTACTTGGGTGCTTACTAGATTACGCAGGGAACCATCAGTTTCAAAATAGAACAGCAGACAGATGAAGAGCTGTAGAATACTGATTCAGTACAGTGAGGCACAGTGTCAATACTGTAGCAGTGAGGCAGGGTGTTGACACCATGCCAAGAATGCAGAGTGTCGAGACAGTGCCAGGGAGGCAGTGTGTCGAGACAATGCCAGGGAGGCAGTGTATTGAGACAGTGCCAGGGAGGTACAGTCTTGAGACAGCACCAGGGAGGCAAAGTGTTGATACAGTAGTGGGGAGACAGAACACCTGGTTTCAACCAAGGCTTTGTTAGAAAGCTGTAACTGGCCTCTGTGGTGAACTTGTTTTGGAGTTATTAAATAGATATTATTAAACGACTTATTCAGATTATGGGTTTACAATTATAATCAAAGTTCAATTTTATTTGCACTTAAGGACAGTTTTTTTAATTAAAAAAAGTAAAGAATACTTTTATAATATAGCTGAATGTCACCATTTGAAACTTCTTATTACAACAAACTTTACAGCTCCAGCAGGAAACCTATTAGTCATCAACATTGGAAACAAGAAATCTCACCTAAAGGTATTTTATCTTGCCACTGACTGGAAGTTGGACTGAGCATCTCAGTGCCAATTATGTGTGTGTATAAAACAAGACTGAGTGTCCTGGCATTTACTCTGTATGTAGTTATAGTCATTATGGCACAATGGCCATTTGGCCTCTTGAATCCTTGTCATCTCTCCAGTCAGTCCTTTTTTCCCACTTTATGTCTAAAGCCCTGCAAGCCTATTTGCCTTAAGTGATCATCTATCATACTTTTGAAATCATTAATCATCACTGCTTCAACTACCCTTGCAGATGTCAAGTTCCATGCAATTTCTACTTGCTGTAAAATAAAGCTATTCCTTATATTTTCCCCAGCACAGGAACAGAATTGAATGTTCCAGCAATGACTGTGTGAGAGAGGAGCAAAATTGGGATTTCAGAACTATCACTTAGGTTAAGACACTGACATCAATTTGCTTACTTCTGTGTTGACAGTAGTGATTTGACAGCGTAAATACATGAAGAAATACCGTCAACATAAAGGATGAATCAAATCTCAGTTTATGATGTGCACCCAAAAATCAGAAGTATCTAGTAAAGTACTCTCCTCAAGGAACTGGGTGAAAGTGGTTTCTCTATTTGTCCTTCCTCCACTGAGACAGTCGTTAACACTTAATTTCATTCAAACACAGGTGATGCCCATGGCTGGCTAGGCCAACATTCATTGTTCATGAGACAACAAGGTGCAGGGCTGGATGAACACAGCAGGCCAAGCAGCATCATAGGAGCAGAGAGGCTGACGTTTCGGGCCTAGACCCTTCATCAGAAAAGGGGGAGGGGAAGGGGGTTTTGAAATAAATAGGGAGAGAGTGGGAGGCGGATAGAAGAGGGATAGAGGAGAGGATAGGTGGAGAGGAAACAAACAGGTCGAAGAGGCGGGGATGGGGCCAGGAAAGGTGAGTGTAGGTAGGGAGTTAGGAAGGGGATAGGTCAGTCCAGGGAGGACGGACAGGTCAAGGGGGCGGGATGAGGTTGGTCGGTAGGAGATGGAGGTGCGGCTTGAGGTGGGAGGAGGGGATAGGTGGGAGGAAGAACAGGTTAGGGAGGCACTTCACTAACACCTTCCACCCCAACCTTAAGTTTACCTGGACCATCTCTAACACCTCTCTCCCCTTCCTGGACCTCTCTGTCTCCATATCGGGCAACCACCTAGAAACCGATATTCATTTCAAGCCCACCGACTCCCACAGCTACCTAGAATACTCCTCCTCCCACCCACCTTCCTGCAAAAATGCTATCCCCTATTCCCAATTCCTTTGCCTCCGCCGCATCTGCTCCCAGGATGAGGCATTCCACTCCTGTACATCTCAGTTGTCCTCGTTTTTCAAGGACCGTAACTTCCCCTCCTCGGTGGTCGAGAACGCCCTCAACCATGTCTTCCACATCTCCCGCACCTCATCCCTCACACCCCGTCCATGCAATAAGAACCAAAAAAGAATCCCCCTCGTCCTCACGTACCACCCCACCAACCTCCGGATCCAACGCATCATCCTCCGACACTTCCGCCATCTGCAATCCGACCCCACCACCAAAGACATCTTTCCCTCCCCACCCTTATGTGCTTTCCGGAGGGACAACTCTCTCCGTGACTCCCTTGTCCGCTCCACACTCCCCTCCAGCTCCACCAC
>NC_063357.1:3998860-4033231 GCF_021869965.1 Rhincodon typus | reverse complement strand
AGAAAAATCTGTTTTTCTGAAGAAGGGTCCGGACCTGAAACATCAGCTTTCCTGCTCCTCTGATGCTGCCTGGCCTGCTGTGTTCCTCCAGCTTCACACTGTGTTATCTCTGACTCCAGCATCGGCAGTTCTTACTATCTCAAAAGTGGTGGTGAGTTGCTTTCTTGAACGGCTGCACTCCTTGGGGTGTCAGGTCACATACAATTCTTTTAGGTAAGGAGTTCTAGGATTTTAACCCAGCAACAGTGAAGGAAAGATGGTTCCAAGTCAGGATGATAACTGGCTTGCAGGGAAACTTGCAGGTGCTGGTGTTCCTATGTACCTGCTTCCCTTGTGCTTCTCGATGGTAGAGGTTGTGGTTTGGGAAAGTGTTGTTGAAGAAGCCTTGGTGTGTTATTGCAGTGCATCTTGGCGGTGGAACACACTGCTACCACTGTGTGACAGAGATGAAGGAAGTAAATTTTGAAGGTGGTGGATGTGGTGCCAATTAAGCATCTACTTTGCCCTAGATGGTGTTCTTGAGTAATGGAGTTGTACTCACCCAGGCAAGTGGGGAATATTTTATCACATTAACCTCTTTGGTCAAACTTATGGCCCATTTATCCTAATATCTGCTTGCATGCCTCAGAGGGAAATTCGTTTCAGAATGCTTCTATGCAGTAGGTTTGGATGTTTTACTATATTAAGGCACTGCATAAATGCTAGCTGTTGCTGTGAGTTGTAGTGGAACACACTGCCTCTTCAAAGCTGGGCACAGATTTGATCATCAGGTGGGAAGGATCATAGGCTTATGATGCAGCCCATTCAATTTTCCCCTCTATGTTCCAACCATGACTTTACAAGATGAATGGCCCCAAAACCTTCTCTTACACTTGAGCTCAGGTCTGCTCATGTGACTAATGGGATGAAGACGTCTACTGACTGATAAGTGGAATAAATGTGAGCAGTTGCAATGCAGTTCCCTGTCAAAAGTTCTTACTATGTACAAATCTGGGTCTCACTCAATGCCAAAGTATTTGAAATGGGAATTGAGAAAAAAACTCACGCCGGAGCATGAGAAGAGATTGTCTGAGGTGGAGGCTAAGGCACACTGCTGGGACAAAACAGGGAACTTTGTATCCAACTGTACTATCTCGAAATGTCTGATGCTTCCAGCCTGAGAAGGGACTGTTCCAAAAGCAAGAAGCAATCATCTTGGTGAACACTAAATCACACTGCCTACTCACTAGATGACTTTGTACTGAAATCTATGTGCAGTACAGAAGAATCACAGTGCGGAGGGTGTGGGTGGGGGGTGCTGCACCTTCATTGATTTGTGTGAATTTAGCTGTGAAGAGGTAGCCCAGACAGCATGGATGTGCCGGTGATGCTTAAAAAACTTTTATTTCCTTCCTTCTAAAGTCCTGGTTCAAAGGTAACAGGAGACAGGGATGAAATTTTGATAAATCCACAGGAAACAGCAGAGCCTAATATTGGACAGATGACAGATCCCAGACTCCCGTATTCTTGTAGCCAAGTTGAGAGGTTTTATATAAAACACTAGTGCTTTTTGTTGACTGTCCACCCTTAGCCAGGCATCAATTAAAATGCTGGCAGTAAATGAAAACTGGCCATTCAAGGTTTGCCCTGGGGTTCTAATTTCAAATCAAATTTAACTGTGGCACACAGGAACAATGGGTCCCAGTCCTCCAGCCTGACTTGAAATTTTCTTTGTCACATTTTATAAAGAAAGCCCATCAAAAGCTCTCAGAGTACAAAGGCATTCTAGACTTGAGTTGAGCTCTAGAAAGGATAAAAGTCACATACAAACACATTTTACAGACACTTATTACACAAGGCTTTTGTCATTCTGGACAATTAGGGGCTTTTCTCCCTTCAAAATATTTTAAATTTACTTTCTTTGAGACTAGTTCTGTCTGTTCATTTTTCTGACCTGCTTGAACTCTGCCATTTTAGTCCTTTTGAAAGGGTGATGATGACAGCAGTTATAGCACTAATTATGATAATTACATTTTATTCAAAGATCCCCCTGTGCAATTAGCAACATGAGGATATCCAGAGCAGCAAGGTCCCAGGTCATAGTATAAGAAGTGATTAATTCCCACATTTATCACACAACGCTGTATTTACCTTTTACAGGACCATCTTCAGAGTGTCAATGTTATAAGGCTACATGTTTGGTGGTATGGAGTGGCCCCTAAATTGTCAGCTTTTTAAAAATTCACTCATTGGGTGTGGGTGTTGGTGGCTAAACCAGTATTTATTGCGCACCTCTAATTACAGTGGCTCAGTCTTACCACTGAATCTGAGGGTCCTTAGTTCCAGCCCCTTTCCAGCAACGTAAGCATCTGCTTCAGGTTGACGTTTCCAGTTCAGTACTGAAGAAGTGCTGCACTGTCAAAGGAGCCAACTATTCAGCAGAGGTGTTAAATTTGAAGCCTTCCAATGGAGATGATAGATCCTATGACATAATCCCAAATCAAAGCATAAGCAAGTTCCTTCTGGTGTTCCCTGTCCGTTATCACTATGCCGTTGTGGAAGTACGCGGAGTGAAAATTAGCTACATGTCTCTTGCAGTACAAAAGCAGTCACATTTCATTGGCTACAAAGTGACTGGAGAAAATAAAAGACACTAAGTGAAGACAAAGTTTTCCTTTTAAGTAAAACATTCCCACAGACGTGCAAATCTCTCAGTCAATAATTACTTTGGTATTGTCCACATAGGCCTGAAATTTGAATGAGGCAGTAGCTGTGAATCTGGCAGAATGGAATAGAATAGCCTCATGGAGGGCATTTTCTTCTTTGGACGTTGACATTGGTCATAAACTGCATTAATAATGGCCACCCTGGTCCTCCTGCAGTGCTGGTTACCATAAAAGTTTGTCAACCTCTATGACTGCCCTGAACTTTCCAGGAATGATTCTTCAGAGCAGTCATATAGGCAATGCTAGAGTAAAATCATATGTGCAATAATATGCCATTTTTGAAAAATTCATTCATAGGATCTGGGTATTGCTGGCTGGGCTATTATTTATTGCCCATCTGTAGTTAGCCTTGAGAAGTTGGTGATGAGCTGCCTACTTGAACCACTGCAGTCCATTTGCTGTAGGTAGACCCACAATGCTGTTAGGGAAGGAGTTCCAGGATGTTGACCCAGTAACAATGAAGGAACAGCGATATAGTTCCAAGTCAGGATGGTGAATGGTTTGGAAAGGAACTTGCAGAAGATGATGTTCCCATGCATCTGCGTCTTGCCTATCTGGACAGTAGTGGTCATGGGTTTTGAAGTGCTGTTAAAACAGACTTCATGAGTTACTGAAGTGCATTTTGTAGATGGTCCACATTGCTGTCACTGAGCATCAGTGGTGGATGGAGTGAATGTTTGTAGATGTGAATCATAGAAGCATAGAATTTACAGTACAGAAGGAGGCCACTCAACCCATCATGTCTGTAGTTGCTCCCCAAAGGGCTTTCCAGCTCATCCCATTCTCCAGCCCTATTTCCATAGCACTTTAATCACTTTCAAATATATATCTAGTTCTCTTTTGAAAACTCATGTGGAATCTGCCTCCACCACTCTTCCAGGCAGCGCATTCCAAATTCTAACAACTCTCTCTGAGTAAAGAAGTTTTTCCTCATCTCAATTCTAGTCCTCTTGCTTATAATCTTGAAATTGTGACCCCTAGCTGCTGACATACTAACTAGTGGAAAGAGAACATCTTCTTTACCCAGTCAAAATTGTTCATAATTTTGGATACTTCAGCAAGGTCATTGCTTAATCTTGTTGCTCCAAGGCTAATAAGCCCCAATTTCTCTAATCTTTCCTTGTATTTAAAACCCCTCATTCCTGCTATCATTCTGGTAAATGCAATTTGCACTCTCTCCAGGGCTTTAGCATCCTTAAATAAGGTGCCCAGAACTGACCACAACACACCAAATGTGGTCTGACCAATGATTTGCAGAGATCTAGCATCACTTCCTTTCCTTTATATTCTATGTCCCTGTTTATAAACCCAAGGATCCTATTAGCCTTCTTAACAACTGTTTCAATTTGCCTGGTCACCTTCAGAGAATTACACATGTGAACCCTGAGGTCCTTGCGCTCCTGTACTCTACTCAAAATTGTACCATTGACGCTATATTGTCTCTCCATGTTTCTTCTACCAAAGTACATTACCTCACAATTCTCTTCAATGAAATTTATCTGCCAGGTGTCTTCCCATTGGCCAACTTGTCAATGTTCCTCTGAAGTCGCTTTGCATCATCCTCACAGTTCACTATTCTCCCTAGCTTAGTATCATCTGTAAATTCAGCAAGTTTGCCCTCAACACCATCTCCAAATTGTTTACATAAATCAGAAAAAAAACAAGGGTCCCAACACCCATCCCCTGGGGAACAGCACTTTCAACATGTCTCCAAACTGACATCTATCTGACCAGCTGATGCTCATCTAAACCTATCCTATATTTCTTATCTTTTAGCTAACTACTAATCCATGCTGTCAAAGACTCATCGATCCCAAACATTTCAAATTTGCTAACCGACCTGCCACATGGCACAGTATCAAATTTTCCGAAAGTCTAAATATACAACATCCACAGCACAACCCTCACCCACTGCCTGTGTCACCTTGTTAAAGAACTCAGTCAAATTTGTCAGATATTCCCACTATTGACGTCAAGCTGACAGGTCTGTAGTTTCCTGGGTTATCCTTTGCCCCTTTCTTAAACAACAGTGTCACATTTTCAATCCTTCAGTCCCCTGGGGCTAATCCTGGAAAATTTCTGTCAATGGGTTCGCAATTTGCTCCTTTACCTCTCTCAGCAATCTAGGATGCATCCCATCCAGACCTAGCAACTTCTCTATCTGGTGTGCTGCCAACCTTTTTAGCACCTGTTTTTTATCTTTCACTATACTGCTCAGTTGCTCAACATCCATATTTTAAATTAAGCCGTTGTCACCATTTTCCAATTTGGTAAAGATAGAAACAAAGTACTTATTTAGTACTTCTGCCATATCCTTTACTTCAGTGAGCAGCTTACCCTGCTTGTTCCTTATGGGTCCTACTCTATCTTTCACTAACATTTTACCATTAATAATTTGAAGAACATTTTACTATTTGTTTTAGCATAGCCCGCCTTCTGTTCCTCATGTTTCCTTTTCGCGTTCCTTATTCCAGCCTTAGTCTCTATCCTGTATTTGAGATACCCTTGCTAATTTGTATTGCTATTAATATTCCGGTATGCATCATACGCCACCTTTTTCTTCCTTATTTCTTATCAATATCCTCAGTCATCCAGGATACTCTAGTTTTGGATACCCGGTATTTATTTCTTGGGGGTATGTACATAGCTTGCAGTCTATTCATTATTCTTTTTTCATCTGTCATTTTAACCATCAAAATGTGTTTCCAATCAACCTGCTCTAGTGCGACTTTTAGACCACTAAAATATGCCCTTTTCCTGTATGGAATCTTAATCATTGACTGATTTTTATCCTTTTCCAACTTAATATTGAAACTAATTATATTATGATTGCTATTTCCCAAAGGCTCCCTCACTCTGATGTTCTCCATTTGGCCTGTCTTATTCCATGGGTCCAGATCTAGAACAGCTTCCTCCCCACTAAGACTGGAAATGTGCTGTTCCAGAAACTTCTCCTGCACACACTGCAGGAATTTCTCCCCCTCCATGCCCCACATGATACTTTCCCCCAGTCTACCCTATAGTAACTGAAATCACCAACTATCATAATCCTCCTTGTCTTGCAAATTTCCATAATCACTCTAAATGCTCTCTTCTACTTCCTCCCCGCTACTTGGAGGTCTATAATAAATACCCAACAAAGTCACTGCTACCTTTCTGTTTCTCACCTCCAACGAGAGATTCTATTGCAGGAACTGGCAATGATACTATCTTTGACCAAGACTGCTACACCTCCTCCCTTTTCACCCACCCTGTTTCTACTAAAAGTCTTATAACCCAGGATTTTAAGTATTCAGATAACAAGGTGTAGAGCTGGATGAACACAGCAGGCCAGGCAGCATCAGAGGAGCAGGAAAGCTGACGTTTCAGGTCCGGACCCTTCTTCTGAAGGCTGTGAATGTTGTATATTTGGACTTTCGTAAAATTTGATACTGTGCCACTCGGCAGGTCGGTTAGCAAATTTGAAGAAGGGTCCAGACCCGAGACGTCAGCTTTCCTGCTCCTCTGATGCTGCCTGGCCTGCTGTGTTCATCCAGCTCTACACCTTGTTATCTCAGACTCCAGCATCAGCAGTTCCTATTATCTCCATGTTAAGTATTCGGTCCTGTTCTGGCGATGTTTCTGTCAATACTACTATATATTCCTCTATAGAAATGTTTGCATGCAGTTCCCCAGTTCTTTTCACTATATTCTGTGCATTTACATATAAAAAATTTAACCCTAACCCTTTTTTCTTTCTTGTCCGTTGGAAGGCAACCATTTCTTTGTGCACTGTCGATACTTAAGCCTTCCCTCACTTCTTTTTCTCCATTCCCCATCTTTTCCCTTTGGCCCTCTCTAGCAGTTCCAAAACTAAGCCCATTAGTCAACTCACCCCTGCCTTACAAGTTTAAACCCACCCCACTACACTATTTACTCTCTCAGCCAGCAGATTAATTCCATTTCTGCTCAGCTGAAGCCCATCTCTTCTGAACAGCTTTTCCTTTCTCAGTGTGGTGCCAATCAAGCTTTTTCCTAGATGGTGGGAAGCTCCTTGAATGTTGTTGAGCTCACTTATTCAGGCAAAGAGTATTCTATCACACTCCTGACTTGTGCTTGTGATGGTGTCCTGTGAAGACAGTGAGCTATGAGGATGGGCAGATCAGTCAACTGGTGGTTGCAGCATTGGCTGGGGGCTATTTTAATAGGGATATCTTGACATGACACCTCCAGGAATACATCCAACCGGAACTGGCCATCTTATACTGAATACCATTCTTTCTGGTGCAGTGTATGGCTCTGAGATCTGTCCCATAACATTAACAAATTAACAAGAATCCAAAGTCTGAATGAGTAACTTTTTTGATGGAAGTGATTCTAACTGTAAATAAGAGATCCTCAGAAAATCCTGCTTTTTGTTAACTAGCTGGGTCCCACCAGGTAAGAATACTTCATGATGTTTTGTTGAAAAAGAGTTTATTTTGGTTCTGTACAATTTTTTTATGCATTCACAGGATGAGGGCAAATCTGGCATGCAATTCCCCTATTACCCTTGAATGACTGAGTGCTTTGCTTGACCATTTCAAAATAAGTAAAGAGTTAACTATGTTGATGCAGAACTGAAGCCACATGTAGGTCCAGACCAGGTGTGGATGTCAGTTTTCTTTCCTTAAAGGGCATCAATGAACCAGTTCCTTCTGAGGAAGGGTCACCGGACCCAAAACATTAACTCTTATTTTTTCTCTACAGATGTTGCCAGACCTGCTGAGTTTTTCCAGGAACTTCTGTTTTTGTTCCTGGATAGGTTGGGACTTTTTCACTGGAGCGTAAGAAGTTGAGGGGTGACCATATAGGGGTTTGTAAAATCATTAAGGGCACAGATAAGGTGAATAGCAACACCAGGGTGGGGGAGGTCAAAACCAGCGGGGATACTTTTAAGGTGAGAGGAGAAAGATTTGAAAGGGACCTGAGAGGCAACTTTATCACATTAAGGGTAGTTCGAATGTGGAATGAACTGTCAGAGGAGGTGGTAGATGCAAGTATAGTTACAATGTTTAAAAGACATTTGCATAGGTACATGAATAGGAAAGGTTTAGAGGGATATGGGCCAATCACAGGCAGATGGGACAAGTTTAGTTTGGGAAACTTGGTCAGCATGGACGAGTTGGACTGAAGGGTCTGTTTCTGTTCTGTATGACTTCATTTGTTCAGGCTCCAACATAGCCAACCTAACCATTACTCTTGTATGCCTATTTGCTTGGGTCAGGCACTAGCTGTACACTTCAGTGGCTTGAATTCAAATCCACGTTGGTTGAGATAAGATGGCTATCTCCTCAGGTTACAAGAGTTCTTCATGTAACAAGGTTCTGTATAATACTGAAAGGACTGCATAAAAATAGCACTATTTCTCAGAAAGGGGAGAGAAATGGGAATTTGTTTTACATTGGTGGAGTAAGATTTGCTCCCTTGAGGTTGAAGTTAGGGTATACAATGTCGTAGAATGGAACAATCTTTATTTGGCACTCCTGCTTCTCCTGGCCCCACAAAAATAATTTGTCACTTAGCTTGAACAGTCTCTGTTTTCTTACTGAATGAAATATTGATGGTAAATAGCTAAAATTTCTTTGAGGAGAATAGTAAGTACCTAGTAAGAACCTTGACTTGCAATGAGTGTTGAAGCTCCCACATGGTGTCCAAATGGACAAAGTGATTATCTGGCTGACAGCTCTGGGAGGGAACACTTGGAGGTAATGTGGTGATAAGTCTACCACTTCCATTTTAACTCACCTACTGCCTGTTTTCCTGTGGGTGGAGAGAGTTAAACTCATCCAATTAATTCTAGTGATGATAATAAATTGAAACAGCCGCTAACAAAACATTTACTTGCTGACTTTGTTGAAGCAATGTCAACTGTAAAGTTTGAGAGTTTGTAGAGAAAGTTAAACACTGAATATAATGAAGACATTCCCTGTGGAGTTTGATGCAATAAATCTTCCCAACAATCTGCTTTTTAGAAAGGAATTAGGATAGAACAGATTTTGCAAAATAAAGTAGATATTTCCGAAAGAAGTTGTAAACAGAAACAGCTTTAAACAAGCAAAATCTGTGACTTTGACAGGAGGCTGAGGTTGGGCCATATATCAGAGATGAATAGAGTGAGGAAGTGTTTGGGAAACAGTTAGTAAATTATATGCTAGCCAGTCAGGCTGTCTCCAAGAGTGTGAAGAACCATTGCTATTCACAAGCAAAGCTCTCTCTACCTGGGTTCAACACCAGTAAATTAACACAACCAGCAGGGTGGTTATTAACATACTGAACCTTAGCTGCACCCCTGCAGTCATAAGTTAGAGTTCCAAGGCTCTCTCAAGATTATAAATCTGGCAGCAAATGACAGCCAAGTTTCATCAAAGTTCTTGGTTATACATGAGTGTCACTGGTGAAATTGGTGGGCTTGGTTGTATCACCTTTCCAGCTTGGAGGAGAGTGAAAGCCATTAAGTGGAGAAATTTTGAAGGAAATAAGTCTTTCCAGTTCCGCGACTAAGAATCATTCTTATTGCTACCCCTTTCTACCTCTCTTTCCTGCTTTAAGATGCTCCTTAAAATCTAAACCTTTAACCAACTTTTGTGTCACCTATCCTCCAATATCTGCTGCAGTACTCAGTATCAAATTTTGGATGTTAACATCCTTGTGAAGTGCCTAGGGATGTTTTACTACATAAACAGATACTATATAAATGCAGGTTCTTGTCACTGATGCAAGTGATATAAGATATTTGAGGACAATAAAATATCTTTCTTTCCTGTTTATTGTAGTTTATTGGTCCCTGGGTCTCACACCTTAATCCAGCTGAGAAAATTATTCAGTCCTCTGGTGAAGCTGCTGTTCAGTTTGTTACTTGATGATGTGCTAGAGCAGCTGGGGTTACTTGGCAACCAGTGTTTGAAATCCCCCTCTGTCTGAAACAGCACCTGAGCTTCCACCTCATACACTATTCATGTGTTTGTCATGTGCATCCAATGTGCCCAGTAATCTCAATAGAAATATCCAATATATGTTACAGCTATAATAACCAATTACAATTTAGGACACTGATTTGAAAACAACTGACATAGACCCTGGAGAATCCCATTTTAGTGAGTTGGTTGAGGGCACTGGGGAGAATTCACTTATTCTTGTTCAAAATAGCATTGTATTGAAGTTTACATTCACCAGACAAGGCAGATGTGGCCTCAGTTTAACACTGTGTCTGAAAGGCAGCACCTCTAACCGTGTAGCACTCGCCCAGAACTGCACGGGAACATCAGACTGGAGTATTTGCTTAAGTCTGTGGCGTGGAACTTGAATCCACAGTTTTATGACTCAAAAGCGAGACTGCTACTCACTGAGTTACAGCTAATACCATATGAATACTTAAATAAAAGCAAAATACTATAGATTCCAGAAATCTGAAATAAAAACAGGTATTGGTTCAGAAACTCAGCAGGTTTGGCAGCATCGGTGGTGAGAGAAACAGCATTAACATTTTGAGTCTGATATGACTCTTCTTCAGAACTGACTCAAACATGTTGGATTTGAAATGTTAACTCTTCTTCTCTCTCCATAGCTGAGTTTCTTCAGCATTCTGAATTCATACAAGCTAAATACTTGCTTGACAAAACATTTTCTGCCGCCTTTGAACATCTAAAAATATCAGCAACGACCAAAAACAAATCCTTAGCTATGAATTTAGCTGTCAACACTGAGCAACACTGTATGGAACAAAAATACTCCATAAGAGAGGCAATCAAAAAAAAGGCACGGAAATTAATCATCTGTGGTAGTGCAAACGGGAGCTATTGGATCAGTTGCCTGTTACTCCAGCATCTGATATTCTCATCATAGAACCCCTGAAACAGGCCCCTCGGCCCAACAAGTCCACACTGACCCTCACAGCATCCCACCCAGACCCATCCCACATAACGCACCTAATCTATACATCCCTGAACACAATGGCAATTTATCATGGCCAATCCAACTAGCTTGCACATCTTCGGACTGTGGGAGGAAACTGGAGCACCCGGAGGAAACCCATGCAGACACGGGGATAATGTGCAAACTTCACACAGACAGTCGCCTGAGGATGGAATCAAACCCGGGTCCCTGGTGCTGTGAGGCAGCAGTGCTAACCACTGAGCCATCATGTCACCCATTTTGTTTAATTGCAGTCACAAATTTCTACTCCATACTTCTTTTAGAAGAGATTGATCCTGTTAATTTGAATTTATTCAGTTGTGCTGTGTTTAATTGCAGTAATATTTCAAAACTGCTTTCTAAATGCTGTTTATCCACTAATTCACGCTCTTCAAGTAGATCTTCTTGTATTCCTTGTCGCCAAGTTTTTAAAGTGGCTCACAACTATTTCTGGTCAATGAGTTTATCCATATCAGCCTTTTGTCATCCACCTCAATGAATGAAGCAAATCTAAAGCTGAGGCTGTTTATGTCTGAGTGGAGCCTCAAGTGTTGATTTTAAGTGGCTGTTCCAGGTGGGATGCTGAATAATACCAGAAATCTCACACAGAACAGTGGTTCCCCAAAGAGGAACTACCCCCTTTTATCTCCTGCAGCAGGAATACAGAGAAAGCCTTTTAGCATATACGAATATTTAATCAGTAGTCGGGAATGGTTAGTTCACTGCTGTTTTGAAGCGATGTCACTCAGGATAACTGATATCTTCAATTCACCTGTGCAGCAGATTTCGGGTCATTTTGACATACTGTTAAATCTCAGTAAAAGTGACAACTAGTTATTCATCTCATGGGGGACGCTGTTAGTCTAAAATGGCTGCCTGATTTACCTACATGACAATCATCTCATCTCAAGGAATATTTCATTGTTAGAATTATTTTGTGAGGTTTGCATGAAACTGCAATATGTTACATAAATACAAGGACTTTTTAAAAAAATTTCCCTTTCCATGGCACTGACTTTGTTTCACGAACTTGTGACTCCTCATATTTTTTCTTCCCTGAATAAAGCTTCCCTGCATGCTACAGTTGGCAGTCTTAATTGAAAGTGTTTTCACAATGATATACTGCAATGTTCACTTTTTAAAATAGATCTCTTCGTGAAAAGTTGAAGGAATGAGCTGAATGAAAAGACTTACTTTTCTATAACATCATTCAGAACTATAGGACAGTACAAAGTATTTTGTAGACAATTAATCACTTTTTGAGATGTAGTCAATATTGCAACTTAAGAAATGTGGTAACCAATTTGTGGACAGATATGTTCCAAAAACAGCAATGTGATAATGTTCGTCGAGGGATAAATATTAAGCGGGATATTGGGGAGAGATTCCTAGCTCTTCTCAGAATAGTCCACGGAATCCACCTAAGAGAACAGGTGTGGCCTTGGTTTAATGCTCAGAAGTCTTAAACAGTTACAATACTAATGAACAGCTGTAAGCTTCAAATACTCTGTTAATCACAGTTAAAAGATCGAAATGGAGCTTCCAAAGTCTTGTAATAGCAGTGGTGACTATGAAACTACCAGATTGATATTTGCCCTTTTGGTAGGAAATGGTGGGGATTTCTACTTACTCTGACATTATCCTGCTCTCGCCACACAAATATTGACACAATCCTGGGGTCACCCTACAAATATTGGCATGGTCCAAAGAATATCCTACAACTACTGACGCACTCCTGGGTCCCTGCAATCAGTGACACATTCTTGAAGGTCCTAGAGAAAAACTGGAATGCTTTCAACAATTTCCAGCAAAAACTAACATCCAAAGCCCATACGAACGCTGAAATAAGCCTGGGGGTCCTGCAACAAATACAATACAATACAATACAGCTCAGTAATAGGCCCTTCCACCCACGAAGCCTGCGCCAATTCCTAATCCTTATTTAGACCGGCTACTTACTGCCCATGCACGGTATCTATCCAACTGTTAGCCTCACATTCATGTGTCTGTCAAGATAAGTCTTAAACATTGCTAACGTGCTTGCTTCCACCACCTCTACTGGCAGTGTGTTCCAGGCACCCACCACCCTCTGTGTGAAAAAATTTCCTTGCACTTATCATCGGAACTTTTCCCTCTCACCTTGAACCTGTGCCCTCTTGTAGTTGACCTTTCCTCCCTGGGGAAAAGCCTCTGACTATCCATGCTATCTGTGCTTCTCATAATTTTGTAGATCTCTATCAGGTCACCCCTTTAGCCTCCGTCTTTCCTGTGAAAACAATATAAGTTTATCCAACCTTTCCTCATAAATATTCTGGTACACCTTATCTGCATCCTCTCCAAACCATCCATGTCTTGTTGGTAGTGTGGTGACCAGAACTGCATGCAATATTCCAAATGTGGCCTTATTAAAATTTTGTACAGCTGTAACATAACTTGCCAATTTTTATATTCAAAGCCCTGGCTGATGAAGGCAAGCAAGCTGTATGCCTTCTTGACCTCCTGATTCACCTGTGTTGCTACTTTTGGGGATCTGTCGACTTGTATGCCCAGATCTCTCTGTATGTCGATGCTCCTCAGAGTTCTGCCATTTATTGTATAATTTGCATCTGAATTTGATCTTCCAAATGTATCACCTTGCATTTGTTCAGATTTAAACATTGCAGGGAACCCACTGTCTTTGATTTGATTTGATTTATTATTGTCACATGTACGGAGATACAGTGAAAAGTATTGTTTTGCATATTGTCCAAATGAATCATACCTTACCACGACTTCCGCTGAACCCTATAAATATCAATGATCCTAAAGGGTGTTCCTTCAATTAATCCTGTCACCCCTGGTTTGGTAATATTCACAAATATTAACACACTCCTGAGGACCTTTTTTTTAAGATTCAAAATATATTTTTAGTTACCCAAGGGAAAATATTACAGAAATAACATATTTATAATCAACAAAAATAGAATTCTCAAGGCACACTGAAGAATCATCGGACTCAAAACATTAACTTCATCTTTCTCTGCACAGATGCTGCCATACCCACTGAGTTCTCTAGCATTTTCTGTTTTTAGTTGAAATTTCCAGCATTCACAGTATTTTGCTTTTATTACAGTGTATTCTGTTTGACTGGCTGGATGGGCAGGAATCTGATCATTCAGAAATATATACTTTATGATAACAAGAGAGATTTGAAGATTGCTGACTGAGCATCAGGGTGCATTTGCCCAGTGTTCTGGATTAGCAACTCAGAAGTTGTAGTTGAAACTTGATCATTCCATGATACAAAATACATTTCAGTAAATCTGGTAATTAGCGGATTGGCAACAGATAAGAAGACAGCAATGACTTTAATTTATATAGTGCCTTTAACATCATAATTCTTCTATGTTTTATAAAACAAAATCTGTCACCAAACCACATAAGGGGGTAATAGAATAAACATCTAAAAGCTTTGACAAAGAAGTTGATTTTAAGGAAGGAGAGGTAAATCCAGACCTTAACAGCTGAAGGCAGAGGCAGCAATGATACTGCAAAGAAAAATGCTCAATGGTGTTTTAACTATGACCCTTGCATTGCTAGTCCAAGACCAAAATCGTTAGTCTACCATACTTTGATGTTTCATTGACATTCTCCAAAATCATATAAGTTATCAGGATCAGAAATGCAGTGACAGTGTCCTTAAAAACACAACTTGCCTACAATTGTCCTTCATGTCAAGGAAATCAATAATCTCTACCTGATCTGGCCAATAATGAATTTAATACCATACTGTGTGGGTAAGTTCCCAAGGACAAGCAGGGATGGACATTAATTACTGCCTTATCTGTTTGGTCACATTCCAAGAACAGAAAAGGAAATAAAACCAGTACATGTTTCAAACATCGTTTCTCAAGATAACCAAAGCACCAGATAAAAGTCTAAAATGAAATTTGCAAATCAGTAGGATCCCTTGATGTTGTCAGTGGAAATGTTTCATTTAAAGGTCTCACCAGGTTTATTAAAGAGTAAGTCACTCAAATCGAAAAAAAACAAAAATGCCTCATGAACCACTGTTAAGAGGATGAAGGGAAGTCACTTATTTAACTTCAAAGTAAGCTGGTCATACATGCAGGGTTTAATGATGAGTGCTCAGTAAATAAAGTCTTTAACTTAGAAATGCATCGATTAAAGGGTTTCTAATTTGATGCCTGTTGAGTGCTGTCTCCATCTTCTCGTCACCTGTGCAATGAGCTTCTGGGTGTCTCAGAGTAAGTGGGCCCATACTGTAGAAATAAGGGAGGCAAAAGAGAGTCAGGCCTGTGACCTTTAGGGTCACAGGGTTGTAACCTCAGCACTGAACAGTGAAGTGGAAGTCTTTAAGGATATGCCTGATGGCTTCAGGTAGTTTTAGATTACCTCATTTCCCAAGTCTAATGTAATAGGAAATCAGATAGGATCTGGGGCAGGGACAAAGGGCAGATAACAGCGGACTGGGCTTGTACACATTGTTTGCTAATCACTGTGGTTGGATTGAAATTAATGTGTCCTTTATAAATGCCTGATTACTTCTAAACACTCAAAAATTGGAAATGCAAAACTGAAACTGAGCAATAAATGTCATGAAATCATACTGCAGTTTGCTGCTAGATCATTCATTATTTTAACTGTTTTAAAAAGTCAATACTTATTTCTCAATTCCTTTAATTGCTCCTGCTGGGGTGACAATGCCCTCTCAACGCTGGTTACAAACATGTTTAACACACAGTGTTGAAATTCCTCCATTTTAACAGAAGCACTTCTTTCAAATATCTCTAATAATGGGTGTCTCAGTGATGTTAGGTACCGGTGGAGAAGTCAGAGAGTTATACAGCAGACAAACAGACCCTTCGGTCCAACTTGTCTGCACTGACCAGACATCCCAATCTGACCTAGTCCCATTTGCCAGCATTTGGCCCGTACCGCTCTAAACCCTACCTATTCCCTAACTCCCCACCTACACTCACCTTTACTGGCTTCACCCCCACCTCTTTGACCTGTCTGTCTCCTCTCCACCTAGCTTCTCCTTTATCCATCTTCTATCCGCCTCCCCCTCTCTCCCTATTTATTTCAGAAGCGCCTTCCCCTCCCCCATTTCTGAAAAAGGGTCTAGGCCTGAAACGTCAGCTTTCCTGCTCCTCTGATGCTGCTTGGCCTGCTGTGTTCATCCAGCTCTACACCTTGTTATCGCTATTCCTATACCCATCAAGATGTCTTTTAAATATTGTAATTGCACCTGCCTCTACCATTTCCTCTGGCAGCTCATCCCATACATGCACCACCCTCCGCGTGAAAATGTTAACCCTCAGGTCCGTTTCAAATCTTTCCCCTCACCTTAAACCTATGTCCTCTAGTTTTGGACTCCCCTACCCTAGGAAAAAGACCTTAGCTATTCACCTTATCTATGCCCCTCTTGATTTTATAAACCTCTATAAGGTCACCTCAGCCTCTGACGCTCTAGGGTAAAAAGCCTCAGCCTATTCATCCTCTTCCTTTAACTCAAATCCTCTCGTTCTGGCAACATCCTTCTAAACCTTTTCTGCACCCTCTCAAGTTTAGCGACCTCCTTCCTATAGAAGGATGACCAGAATTGTACACAGTGTTCCAAAAGTGGCCTCACCAAAGTCCTGTACAGCCACGACATGACGTCCCAACTCCTATATTTACTGTTATGACCAACGAAGGCAAGCGTGCCAAATGCCTTCTTCCCCATCCTGTCTATCTGCAACTCCACTTTCTGTTGATATTTTTCACTCAGTCTCTATTCTGTGGGTTTCAGGGACAAGACTTATCAATCAGCTGGGTCTTTAATGGAGAGCAGAAAAGGTGCTTTGTTTAATTGGTCTGCGAGGTCCTTGTGCCAAAAATGCCCTCAGTTTGGCAGTTGCAGAAGGTGCCAATGGAGGTGGGATGTGCTGGCTGAAGGCAGGGGATTTAACAAAGGTAATTTTGGACATTGCTTTTAAATCAATCATATGGAAATCTCATTCCATGGAGATTGATGGATGACAATTGAGGTTATTTATTAGTGCATCATGTTGCACAGAATCATGATTGACATGTTTAAGGCCTGACTATCAAAGATATTTACAAAGCGAATCACATAAACAGTGGTAACTCAACACTGGTCAGGTAAACAGCAGTTACACTACTTGCTCTGAATAACCTCTGGACTTCTGTTCCACACATGCATCTCGCCTTCCGTTCTTGCTGCAGTAGATGTTCCCTACATGGAACAATAGTCTGTCAAAAATTACACACTCAGTGAGAGTCGAAGTGAGAGCATTCCAGATCATCTTTTATAACAGTAGTAACAGTATTGGCTAAAAAAATTTAGAAATTTTTTTTTTAAATATTCTAATTTTTTTGGGCCTTGACCTGGCAGCAAACTGATATCAGGTCTGAATTTTGCCAGAAATTGGCTAAGTATCAATTTAGGCAAATTGTATGAAAGGTTTCTCTCCACAGGTCGAATGAGATTTTTCTTGTTATCTTCCTAAACATGCCTCATTAACTGTGTACCATTCCCCTATCACACTGCTTGCTGTATTCTCTCACTTACTATAGGTAGAAGTGCTCGCCACTGCCATGACCTCCCAGATCCCCGGCATTGCCACCAGCTTTAAAGAGCAGCTGAGCATCCAGTCAAGTGCCATCAGTCCACAGCTGCCCTGACAGTTCAGAGAGAGGGAAATCAGCATTCCCCACTGCTAAAATGGACATTGAGGTCCTGCTGGATGAGATGATACAGAGGAAGGCTGTTCTCTTCTGTTAGGACCATAAGAGGCGATCACACTATCAGACGCTGTAAGCCTGGTCTAAATTTGCCACGTGGGTCAGTACTGTTGGCACAGCCCAGAAGAATGCCCACCACTGCGGAAGGAACCTTCTCCACTCCACAAGGTTAAGTACTTCCATCTTTGCTTTGCTACCTCACACTCATTCTCTCTCTCTTTTACTACACATATCTCTCACCAATGCTCATGGTCTACCATATATAAAGAGAGAAAATTCTGGAGAAGCTGAGCAGTTCTAGCAGCATCTGTGGAGAGAAAAAAACATTTCCAATCTTATATGACTCTTCTTCAGAAGACCAGACCTGGCCCACTTCATCTCTGACCCTCTCCTGCAACAGCACTGACAGGCGTGGGCAGCCACTTTCAGTTCACTTAATTCCTCACTTTGTCTCATTCCTGAAGAAAAATATCACAGTAGAGTACACAGAATCAAGAATTGAAATGAGTGCCCAACATTGAGCTCCTCATCCCCTATGAGGAAAGGATTATGACCCTGACTGCCTTAAGCAGCCAATTGACTGGTTACCAAATCCCTAGACTGATATCAGAGGTTGCCTTTGACTTATTGTGTTAGAACCCTCTGACTGAATGCTGTCTCCCTTGTTTTGACTGATAACTACATCCCGTAGACTTTGAGAGAATACCATTTATTGATGCACATGTAGTGTGTTTGCTGCAGAGGCCACTGGCATATGATGCATGTGAGATTGATGTAGTATGATACAGAAACATGTCCAACCCTTGACTGAAGGCAACTGACAACCACAACAAGTTGCCTGACTTTGTGTCTGTGCTAAACAGCAAGCTGAGACTGAAATACAGTGAACTTTTAAGCTCCAGCTGAAGAGTCACAGTACAAAAAAAAAGGCAAGACATAACGAGGCAAGGCAAGGCAAGACAGAGGTGTTTTGAGCATCCAAATAGGTGCAAAGTAAGTAAATGCTAACAGAGCAAGTGAGGAACTCACCTCGTCATTTAACACTTGGTTGGAAAATGGGACATTTCACTTTTAACGCCAGGAAACCTTTCTTCGCTGATGTCAAGTGACTTTCCCAACTTTCTCTCTAATGTCTACACATTTCAGTGTGTTGGTCTGACATTTACTCCAACTGGACTGCCATCTTAGCCATCACAGTCCAAGTACTGAGGTAGGTCATGCCTGTCAGGGCCCTAAATTCTGGACTTGCCTATTTAATGGTCTCTCTTCCCTACCATTCTTTCCTTCATTAAGATAGTCTTTAAAACTTGCCTTTTTGAGCAAGTATTTGGTCACCTATCCTCATATCAGAGGGAGATGATAGTGTAGTGGTAATGTCACTGGACTAGTAATCCAGAATCCTACAATGGAAATGGTGCAGTTTGAAATCATTAAAACACCTGAAAGCTAGCCCTAATGGCAATCATGTAACCACAGTTAATTGTCATTAAAACCCATCTGATTTCACTGATATTCTTCAGGGAAGAAAATCTGTCATCTTTACCTCGTCTGGCCTACACATGACTTCATACCCAAAGCAGTGTGGTCGACTTTTAACTGCCCTTTGATTAAATTAGACATGGGCAATAAATGCTGGCTAGCTAGTGACGTTGGCATCACAAAACATGTAAAAAAACAAGTACAATCCTTAATCAATTTGGCAGTCATAGGCCTAAGGTGAGAAATTTGGCATGGTAATTTAAAAGATAACATGGATTGGGAAAATGCAGGTCAATGTATAGGATTTTCAATGCAGTACACTTCCTTTCTCACTGGGTCAGAGAATAGTGGTCAGCTGTTGCAATGTGAAGACTGACTTCTGTGGTTTCCGTATGGACAAAGGATGTGGATCAGGTTGCTTCTTGCATTTAACAACTACATTAAAGTTGGTATAAAGAAAGAAAAATGTAATGAGTCCTTTGGAAATGGACTGCCCCCCACAATTAATGAATGGCATGAGGAATGAAGAGAGCAGGTAGAAACAACAGTACACATTCCTTTACAGATTCCAAGGTATTGAGATTAGGGTGGAAACACATGACAGAAAAGTATGTATTTGCTGCAAATTATATGGAGTTGAGAATTATCAGATCTGTCATTATTTCATTGAGTGGCGGAACAGACTCAATGGGCCTAATGGCTTATTTCTGCTACTTCTTATGATATTGTATATTCTGCCCCATATTGAAATCCATCAAAGTGAATAGAAGAAAAATATTGAGTGGGACACAATTGCCGATGGATGCAAAGTTGCTTGTTTTCAGTGTAACCAAAATTGAGGTTCAGGCCAACACATAAAAATCCACCACGAGGCTTTTGGCATCTCTTGAATGTCTACTCATTCGATTAACTCTGGGTATATTAAGATTTTACCATTGTCTAAGAAGGGTTAACACCAGGAATGGCATTCCCTATCTTGCAGCAGACCACATTCTTGTCTTAAATGCAGCTATTTTGCCTGACGTAAGAACTATCTGTTTTAATAATTACTTGTGAATGGCATGCTCATCAGGACTCAATGTGCTGCAAGGCAAAGCTTCCACTTAATTTATTTCAAACTAAGGCTGTACTGGAATCCTATCCACAGGGAGGAAATCCACAATGACAGAGACCCACACTACCTGCGGAGAGATGGTCAATTTTACTTAAGCAAAGACCTGATAAATAAAGGTTTGTAAATGGGAATAAATGAAATCCCTCAAAGCCATTAACATTAATCCCTGGTAACTCAGTCCCTGTGTCATCACTAAAAGTTATTGTTACATATTAAATTTGTACCTGATCTTCACCTTCCAACCAGTTTTCAGCCTAAACAACTCAACGTCAATAAGCAATGTTTAAATTTGCACCACGGCAAAGAGTTAAAACGGACAGCAAAGGATTTCTGGGAATTATACGGTATATGCACGTTCAGAATACATATGTAATACATGTGTACTACAGAAGCAGGCTAGTTAGCCTATCTGGACTAGGCTCTAATGAGCTTCCTCCCATCTAATTCATCTCACTGTATCAGCATAACATTCTATTCCTTTCTCCCTCTTTTTAGCATCTATACCATGCACCCTCAGCCACTCACTGCAGCAGCAATCACCACATTTTAACCACTCATTCAGTTAAATGTCAAATTCCTTCTTTTATTTAGTAGTGACTATTTCACATTTAAGAAGATTGCAAGATTGCTTTGATCTTGGGGTTCATTTAGCAGTTAGAAACCAGTTGCAAAATTTTTGTTTGTCATTTATCTTGTCCAACTCTCCACAGCCCATGAAGTTAAATTATAGCCTGGAGATTGTCAGAATCTTTTCCATCGTTAGATAATAAATAATTCTACTAATACTAGAGAAGTTCCATTTCATGCCAGCACATGCTGATTATCACGCTATTGTTTTGATGCTTTTCAGACATAGATTACTGAGGGAAAAAGTGAATCTGCTGGTCAGTACTCTGCTCCCAATATTTCCGGAACTGGATGAGATCCCAACTTTTGGACTGGTGTATGTGGAGCTCAGTGCTTTGATTATAGTCTACAAATTTGGCTAGAGTACATTCACTTCCTTCCTTGAATCATTAATATATATTATAAACAGTTGTGATCCCAGCACAGTTTCCTGCAAAACCCCAATGGTCAGGGGTCTTAAACCTGAAAAGAATCCTATATCCCCACTTGCTGTTTCCTGCCCATGTCCCAATTCTCTATCCATACCATTATTATATCTCCAATACCATGGGCTCTTACCTTATGACTTTACCTTGTATGAGGTATCTTATCAAATTCCTTCTTTAAGTCCAAATACAGCACACCTACTGGTTTCCCCGTGTCCAGTCTCTGGTTGAGACTGTTGCAAAATAACTCAAATAAATTAGACAGACATGCTTTCCCTTTCATGAAGTCATGCTGACTTTGAGATTATGATTTTCCAAATGTACTGCTATTACTTCCTTAATAATTGATTCCAATATTTTTCCAACAACCGAAATTAGGCTAATCAGCCTTCTAGTTACCCACTTTATGCCTCCCTCCCTTTTTGAATAGGGGTGCCACGTGCATAGTTTCCCAGTCCTCTAGTACTTCTCCAGAACCCAAGGATTTTTGGAAAATTACAACAAATATATTCATGATCTCTGTAGCTACTTCCTTTATGATCCTAGGAAGCAATCAAGACCAGATGACTTATCTGCCTTCAGCCTCATTAGTTTGTCTGATACTGCTTCTCTAGAGATGGTGATGGCACTTAATTCTTCTCCTGATTTCTTTAGTATTATTAGATGTTCGAAGTATCTTTCACTGTAAAGATTGTTGCAAAATATCTAGTTAACTCCATTGCTATTTTCTTGTTTCCCATAACTATCTCTCCAGATTCATTTTCTAAGGGGCCTATGTTCACTTTGACCTCTCTCTTTTTCACACATTTAAAGAAGCCCTTATTGTCAGCTTTTATATTCCTTGCTAATTTGCCCTTGTAGTTTATTCTGTCTTTATTATCTTTTTAGTCATCCTTTGCTAGATTCTGAATTTGTTCCAGCCTTCGGACTTTAGAGGTCAGTAAAGATTTTAAAAATTAGACAAAGTGAGATCCAGGGTACTTACTGAGGGAATAAAGCCACAAGATTCCATGGTTATGAACAAACAGCAATAAACTTTACTATACAAAAGTAATACAGTTGACAATCTATGTTCCATTATTTCTAACACCCAGAATTAACATGTTGTAAATGTGGCTAATCATTTGTGATCAGATAACCCACAGCACACATTAAATAACAAATGCAATCAAGGCAAATCCCATGTATTTCTCAACAACTACCCCCGAGACATCAATGGTATGGTGGGTCATCAACTCTCATTAAACATCACAAGGAATTACAATTCTTCTCTTTTTCTGATTTACTCTTAAATCTCCATCTCAAGACTCATTGCGTTGCGGCTGCCTCAATGACTGCTCCCGTTCTCGTTGATCACCCTCCTTTCCTTGGTCTAAGTTCCTCTGGCCTCCAAAAACAACACTCCAGTACTTACTCACATGCTGTCTCTGGTTTTTCTTTGATGACCAGCTTCAGCAAGCCAGTACTGCTCCTGGATTTTTCTGAGCTCCAATCTGGCTCAGTTGCACAAAGCAAATACTGCTTATGATTTTCCTTCACGTGCACTCACAGTTGCACTGACAAATTAATAGCACACTGCTTTTTCTGTGTCCCCACAGCTCCAGGAATTTTCCTGCATCTATATTCCAATATTTAGTAGCCTGCTAGTTTCTGGAATGCCATCTTAAGTTATATCAACACAGAGACACTTACTTGCTCTTGACTTCTCACTAAGTGCCCACCGCAAAGATTCAATGTAGTTCTGTTGCCATTTAGGCAATATAACTAGTAGCAGCAGAGTCTAACATGGAGTCTGCATCTTTCTCCATCTCACTTACTGCCTTTCCCAACTCCCACTAACCTTTGAACTCCTCTTCAAGTTACCCTTGAACTATCTTGAGTGACCAATTGAAAACCTTGCAATAAGACCACCCCTATTACTGGGCAGAATCGAATGCCTGTTAACATTCACAGGTAGATGGATTGCAAGTACAAAATATGCTTACAAAAACTATTCATCACAGTTAAATGGAAGGACAAAGTGTTGATGATGATGAATGAGGGATTAGTAAAGCAGTCTCTTTGGTCCTGGATTGCATTGAGCTTTTTAGTGCTCACTCATACAGGTGGGCAGTATTCTTCTAAACACCTGACTTGTGTTTTTTAGGTGTAGGCAGACTTTGGGGAGTTAGGAAATGGGTTACTTACTGCAAAATAAAATACACAATCTTTTACTTGCTGTTCCACCACACCATTTACATGGTTGACCCACTTCAGTTTCAGGTTAATGGTTACTGCTAAGATGTTGATGATAGGGAAATCCACTGATAGTAATGGCATTAAAATCAAGTGTGGTTAGGAGACAGACAATTCTAACAGAGGTGCGTCAGATGACAAAGGGAAAAGACAATGTAAAACTCTGTTGTTGGATGCAGCACATGTGGATCTGCTGCTGGAGGATGAATGTTTATTATCAGAGTCCACTATATGAAACATAACATCGCTTGGGTCACCATGACCATAATGGCTTGAATTGCTGTGAGTACCAGATAGTTGCAAACTGATTATTATAGCAGATCCTGAGCACTTGATGGAATAACATCAAGCTTCCTTTGGAGTTGCAATGCAGTAGGGCTTCATACATTGAGGACCTCATTGTACATGTCACCTCCAGTCAATATTGTTGCTTAGATAGTTATGGTCTAAGAAATTAATGCTGGCTTGGGCACAAGGAGAACACTGCTCTCTTCTTCCAATAGCTTTAACCAACAAACAAGGTTTTTTTTAAAAATGTCTGATCCGAAGCATGGTACATCTGTAAGAATGGGATATTCCCTTGATTAACACTTGGAAGTTTGACCTAACTTGTGTGTTCAAGCCCTGATGTTTAGCTCTAAACCAATGAACTTTCAACCTACGAGACAAAATTTATACACTGAAATATCTAAAAAGCAATACATACACATCATATGAGGAGGAGTTACATGAATAATGTCAGATATGGTAGGAACTGCAGATGCTGGAGAATCCGAGACAACAAGGTGCAGAGCTGGATGAACACAGCAGGCCAAGCAGCATCATAGGAGTAGGAAAGCTGACGTTTAGGGCCTAGACTCTTCATCTGATGAAGGGTCTTGGCCCGAAACGTCAGCTTTCCTGCTCCTATGATGCTGCTTGGCCTGCTGTGTTCATCCAGCTCTGCACCTTGTTGACATGAATAATGTCGCCTGCTTTCCACTTAAAATGAATTACAGGTTTAACTTGTCAATGATATTGTTTTGATCTGAATTCTCTCTCTGCAAGCATCTATTGAGCCTGTACACCAATTGAAAATGTCATAACTAAAATTGAAATTTTGCTGTTAGATAAGCATACTAACAGTTATGGAGAAAAGGCGGCTAAACGGAGTTAAGATACGTATCAGGAATAGTATAACTGAATTGTTTGGAGGCGCCTAAGGCTTACTCTTGTTCTGTTGGTTGTTAGGGATTAATCTTGCTTATTACTTATAAGGAAAATTAACTCAGGAGCAAGGATGGAAGTTTGTAATAACAAAGTTTGAAAAATGTTGTTTATTTTAACAAACTGTTCGTAACAATGAGAATATCCTGAGAATAAGGCTTGTTAATGAGAAGCTTGCAATTACATACTTAGTTATAGTGAGGTTCAACTGTATCACTTAGACATTACATAGTGCAAATTTCAAGGGCAAATAGGTTAATAACCTCTTAACAAACACAGACTGTGCACGCTGATGAAATTACTGTAACAGGAACTTAGAAGGAAAGAGCGTGAAGCGGAGATTGCTAAATGCGCTGCTTCCTTTCGGAAGGGGTAGTTTATTTGACTCAATGAGACACATAAAGAGCCTAGATCTGCAGTTACAATTTGCTGTTTATCTTCCCTTTTTCCCACCCCCAACTCCAACGGAAGTCCATGTGGAACAGCCTGGCTAGCCTCAGCCTAACCTCCCCCATCTGGAAGGAGACTAACCAGCCTCTGGGCTACTTTGAACCCTTCCCAGCTGCTGGGTTTGGTGTTTTTTTTTGTTTTTGCGAGGTTGAGAGAGCATATTTGTATAAATGATTGCCACATCCCCAACCAGCTGTTGACCCCACTCTAGTCCTGTGCATGGCATGTTTTTCATTTCTCCTCACCACAGTTTTGAGCTGACCTCGGTGGAGTTAGCACGCTAACGACTAGCCTTACGTGTGAATGCCGGGATGAAACAGACAAAAGATGCACAGTCTAGTTCCTGGGACCGGTGTTTCCCTGCAGGCTAGTGTCAGGGACCTCAGTCAGAAAAGGTAGAATCAGTGCACAATCATGAGGTGCAGAGGTAACTGGTTACTGCATAGTTCATTTTTGATTTTTTTTAAAAAAGATTTTTATTGAGGGGGTTTGATAACATCTTGAAAAAGAAAATACAGAATAAATTCAAGAGAAGATTCCAACCAGTACACTTAGAGGAAAGAGAAAAGCAAAACTTGCCTTGTACAACACAAGAATGCACAGTCAACGATTGAAGTCATTTCACATAATGAATTGCTTTTTGGCGTATAGTGACTGTTGAACTGTAGAAAAACGTAGCATAAATAACTGTCCAAAGTTAATTGTGAAATGAGTAACTAGTCAATTCAGTTTATGGTGGTACTGTTTAAGGAAGCATATTTGAGCACTAAAGTACCAAAAATCCTCCCAGATCTTCTTCCAGCAATTCCAATCAGGTAGTGGCCAGTTTAATGTTTTACCTAAACATTGACACTTCTGACAATAAAATATTGGACTGAAGCATCAGACCAGATTACGAACTTCTGGCCTGATGTGAATATAAAGCTCACAACTTTCTGAGCCCCTGCCCAAGAGTGCTACCAAGTGAGTTAACTTGGTACCTCAGAATGGCGAGGTGAGTAGAGTCTACCTTTGTACAAGATGCCATATGCTGAGCACTGACAATTACAATACAAAATTTCTGTAAGGTTTTGAAAAGTTGTCTTATCATAATAATTAGTAATTAAAAAACACAAAAATGATAAAGATTATGGTCACAATACTGTCCAGGTACCTTTCATTGCCTCATTTGACCATTCTTCAGGGTGGGTCGTAACTGATTACTGGTAGGCCATTTAGCTGATTCCTGTTCTCACCCAACATTTATATCTTCCAGCAGGGGTCATTGGATAATAGGTTACAAAGGGAAACATCTTGGAAACAATGAGGTCAAGTGTATGATCCACATTTAACCTCCTTGGTTAAAATCTGCAAATAGCACAGATTGCCAATTTCACCTCGGATTTGCATAGTTCAACTGATTATAGTAGACTACACTGAGGCTTTGACCTTTCGCATCAGAATTGCAAAAGCTGTTGCGCTTCTTTGAATTCCTGCATCCCACCATTAATGGTCATCTGCCACCTGGGCTTAAGCTCTGAATTTCTTCACCAAACTTCTTCAATTCTCAAGTTCTTTTCTCGTTTGAGATGTTCCTTAAAATATGACTTTAACCAAAATTTTGATCACTCTTTCTAATGCCTCCTCTTTGGCTTGGCATAAATTTTTGTCTTATTTATACACAAAAAGTGCCCTGGAATGTTTGACCATAAAGCTACTTTATAAACTTAATATTTCAGAATAAGTCAAACAAGTGGCTTCTGATTGAGATATTTTGGGCTGATGTAGAATACGGACAGAAAGGTAACTGTTGCTTTAAATTATGCTGTCCAGTACTGGTGACCTGTCTGTGTACTGGGAATCTTTCATTAAGGCAGGCCCAATTGCAGGGAATCAAAGTTTGGGACACATATTTCCAAATGAATTGTCTTAATTCCAACTTCAATGAACTACTTTATGAATGCAAGGGATTTGAAAAAAAGAAGCGGCATTATTTTCTTGATGGCTGCTCTCAACACTGATAAGTGCTCACAGGGACTTATAGCTCAAGGGCAGAAATAAACAAAATGCTTAGTCTACTCACTCACCTCAGTGTGAAGCAATGATTTCGAAGCTTGGTGAGCTTATTATTGTGTAAGGTACATTGTGTGAAATGATACATTTTCATATTATCAGTTTTGAAAAGATTCCCCTTCTTCCATTCTGCTGCAAGAAACCCACTTTCTTCTTTAATGTCTTTCCATTTATGTTGCTTGTAAACGTTACTGAAATTTAGTTACTGAGAAAAGATTCTTTCCAAAGTTTGTTGGCGATGTCAGTTCATTTTCTTTAAAGGAGAACAGTTAATTATTTAAACATTAAATACAAGGAGGGATCTTTCTGGTTGTTGTAAGCATTGCATAATTTATTAGCTTGTAGTTTCTAATGTAACTACTTTCTCAGGCTTCCTTTGAGCTGTTATTGTGTCTCACCAAGACCAATATTAAGTATCTTACTGAGGCTGCTACAGAGGGTCTTACTGAGGATCTCACTGAGCTGTTACCCACAACTGATTTGTTTCAGGTCACCATGACATGGATTGGGCTCCTCCTAATCATAACCTGCAAAACTGACCAATCTCTTCAAGAGTAATTAAGGATAGGCAACAAATAACTCCCAATAATTCCCAATCCCACAAAATAATTTTTAAAAATGTCACAGTTCAGGGCTTGATTCTGCTTGGTGCAGAATAATGCTCAATGCCTTTGATGATCGTCGTCTGTGTTCGTGGTGTTAGCCATTCAACTAAAATAAAGCTTCTAAGTAATTGGAGTGAAAACGGTCTTTGGGAAAGGGTGAAATTGATGATAGTGAATTGGCAGCCAGCCTTACACATTCTGATATCTCTTCCTATGATTTTAAAGAACCTAGTGGGTTTAATTCAAGTTTTTGATTATGTATCAACTGTTTCTTGACAGAACGCTAATTAGATCCCCATTATCTTCTCAGAACTGCTTGTTCTGATCTCACAGGGACCCAACTGTAAAACTCAACAACAAGTTAACATAGCTGTGAAATATTTGGTAAGCAGAACTGTGCATTGGCCTAGGCTAACAACTGAAGTTGGAAGCATCACCAGAAATAAGCAAAATTCACTAACTGTATGTGGACTTAATTCAAATTATCATTATGCTGCAATATCTGATTATAGATGAAAGTTGCAGGTCAAGGTAATGAGCTGATTAACAATCTAGGAACAGAGCCTTTATTTATCTGGAGGCTTTACTAAGCTTTAATCTGTCTTGAAGTCAATGTTATCATTAGCCAAATCATCTTCATGTTAAAGTTTAGCAGCTGCAGTAAATGCTCTACCACTGCATACATCAAGAAAAGATTACATGTCTGTCCTACAAATTTTAGGTTTCTTTTAGATAGTCTTGAGTTCATACAAATGAAAATATGAAATAGGAGCAGAAGTAGACCATTCAGTATTCAATAAGATAATTGCTGATCTGTTTATGTTGGAAATTCCACATTCCCATCAATCCGATAACCCACTGTGATTCCCATGCCTAAAAAAAACCCCATCTACCATAGCCATTAAATATGCTTCCACTAACCTGTTAGGCAGAGTTTCAAAGTTGCACTACTCTCAGAAGAAAAATTCTCTTCAGCTCTGTCCTAAAAGAGTGACCACTAATTTTAAACCAGTCCTACCCTAGTTCTAGACTGATCCACAAGAGGAAACATTCTTTCTACATCCACTCTGTTAAGGCCATTCAGGATCTTATATGCTTCAATCAAGTCAACTTCACCTTTCTAAATTCCAGTGGAAACAAGCCCAGCCTTGTACAATCTTTCCTCATAAGACAACCCAATCATTCTAGTTATCAACCTAGTAAACCTCCACCATACTTTCTCTTATGCACTGACATCCTTCCTTAAATAAGAGGTTTACAACTGCACACAGTATTTGAGACTAAAACAGAAATTATTTGCAAAAATGAACAAGTCTGGCAGCATCTGTGGGAAGAAAGCAGAGTTAAAATTTCAAGTCCAGTGACTCTTCATCAGACTTGGTGAACAGGATTCTGATGAAGAGTAATCACACTTGAAACACCAACTCTGACTTCTTCCCCCAGATGCTGCCAGACCTGTTGAGTTTCACCAGCAATTTCTGTTTTTGTTTCAGATCTCCAGTATCTGCATTCTTTATTTTATCACAGTATTTGAGATGTAGACTCACCGAAGTCCTGTATAACTGAAGCATAGCCTCCTTAACTTTTATGTTCAATTCCTCTGGTCATAACAGATAGCATCCCATTAGCCTCTTGATTATCTGCTGTGCCTGTGTACAATTTTTTGTGACTTGTGCACTAAAATGCCTAATCCCCCCGCAACTCAGAATTCTCCATTTAAGTAATGCTCTGTTTTTTCATTCTTCCTGCAAAAATGAACTCCACATTTTCCAACATTATACTCCATCTGCCAGATTTTTGCCCATTCACCCAGCCTATCTATATTCATCTGCAATCTCCTGGTGTTTTCTTTACAATGTACCTTCCGACTTGTTTCAGTGTTGTCTGTGAACTTAACTACCATGCCTTCACTCCCCTCATCTAAGTCATTGATGTAAACTGAAAAAGTTGAGGCCTCAGCACAGACTTCTGCAGGACTGTACATGTCATATCTTGCCAATCAGACAAGGACTCATTTATACATTCTATCCATTTTCTGCTGGCCAACCAACCTTCTATCCATGCTAATAAATTACCACAAAACCATGAACTTATATTTCAGCAATAAAATTTGATGCAGGGCTTATCAATGCCTCTGGAAATCCAAGTACAAGGTTTACAGGGTTCCCTTCATCCACAACACGTTACTCCTTCAAACAACTCCAACAATTTGGTTAAACATGATATCCTTTTGACAAAATTAATTGAATTCAACACAGTCTCCATGACAGATGACAAGTAAACTGGTCTACAATTTCCTGTTTTCTGCTTCCCTCTCTTCTTGCATACAGGGATTATACTTGCTGCTTTCCAGTCCAATTGATCTTTTTCCTGAATCTAGCAAATTTACGAAAATTAGCACCAACATATCTACTACCTCATTAGCAACCTCTTTTAAGAGCCTAGGATGAAGCCCATCTGGAGCCAGAGTCCAACATTACTGGCCTATCTGGAAGTGGACTCTACATTCCTTCTGATCAGGTATGACTTTACATTACCCAATAGCTGGCCATGCAATGCTGTGTTCCAATCAGACTTCTGGCTGTATGATCTGGGCACCATAGTGATCTAGGTGTATCTTCAAATACAATTTTACAATTTTTCAAAAGGTGGACTAGTTATCATGTTAATATGATGGAGCCAGAAATAAATATTTCACTTTAGCTGCTGACCAATGATATAAATTTTCCCCTATTCAATACTTCCATTCTGGATAGGACATTGAAGATTTCATCTGATTCATTTCATGTGGAGGGGCTGACCTGCTAATAAAACTGGCCACTAAAAATTGCTTCAGCTGAGACCAAAAAGGGCAATACTTTCCAGTCCTTACTGTGTGAATATTTGCTGAGAGATTTTATAACAGCTGCTCATTGTATTAGGCAAGGCAGATATTTTATCTGACTTATGGATCACATTCCAATGCATGTGGCTGTCCTGTGAATCTGATCCCATAACAGCAAAATTTAACTTGTTATTTATGTTTTACTATAAATTATACCAAGTCCATTCTTGTGCCACAATGGTCAATAATCTTGAAACATTACAATGTGGGGTCAAACTAGATTGGTAGGAGGGAAAGGACTGGCATGGTTCAGTGAAATTAATGCTTCCCTGTGTAAGTACTTCCGAAGATCCAACACTGAATCCTGATGCTGGGCGCAGTGCCCCAAATGGAAAGGAAAAAAGACTTAATTTGAACCGATAAACATGAGGTCATTACTCAACAAATAAACAGTCGCATCCTTCCAAAAGTCAATTGTCTTCCTAAACCTCATACTTCAATCAAACTGAGTGTTTCAGTCACACAACAGGAACAGCATAAAACTCTATTTCATACAATTACAGCCTGTTTAAACTTTTGAAATATAGAAAAAAAGAGCAGGAGTAGGCAATTCAGACCTTTAAACTTGCACTATCATTTATCATGATTATGGCTGATCCTCCAACTTATCTATTTTCGCTTATCCCCCATATTCTTTCATCCCTATAGCCACAATTGCCGTATCTAAGTCCTTCTTGAAATTGTCCAATATTTTGGCCTCAACTACTTTCTGTGGTCATGAATTCTCTAAGCTCTGGGTGAAGAGATTTCTCCTCACCTCAGTCCTAAATGGTTTACCCTGTCTCTTTAGACTGACCCCTAGATCTGGACTCCCCTGCAATCAGAAACATCCTTCCAGCATCTACCCTGTCTAGTCCTGTTAGAATCTTATAGGTTTCTATGAGGTCTCCCTCTCATTCTTCTGAACTCTAGTGATTATAATCATAACTGATGCAACCTCTCCTCGGACATTAGTCCTGCCATCCCGGAATCACTCTGGTAAACCTTCACTGCACTCCCTCTACAGCAAGAAAACCCTTCTTCAGTTAAGGAGAACAAAACTGCACACAATATTCCAGGTGTGGTATCACCAAAGCCCTGCATAATTGCACCAAAACATTCCTGCTCTTGTACTCAAATCCTCTCACTATGAAGGTCACATTCTATTTGCCTTCTTTACTGTCCGCTGCACCTGCATGCTTACCATCAGCAAGTGGTATATGAGAACACCCAGGTCTCATTGCACTCTCCCCTTTCTCAATTTATCACCATTCAGATAATAATTTGCCTTCCTATTTTTGCCACCAAAGTGGATAACTTCACATTTATCCACATTATACTGCATCTGCCATGCATTTGCCAACTCACTGTTGTCCACATCACACTGAAACACCCCTCATTCCCGAGAATCACCCTCCCACCTAGCTTGGTGTCATTTGCAAACTTGGAGACATTACATTTAGTTCCCTCATCCAAATCATTAATATCTATTACGAGTAGCAGGAGTTGTAGCACTGATCACTTCAGTGCCCCATTAGTCACTACCTGCTATTCTGAAAAAGACCCATTTACTCTTACACTGTTTGCTAATCGGTCTTCTATTCATCTCAATACACTGACCCCAATCCCATGTGCTCTAAGTTTACACACTAATCTCTTATATGGGACTTCGCTGAAAGTCTTTTGAAAGTCCAAGTAAACCACCTCCACCGGCTGCCCCTCATCAACACTGCAACTTACATCCTTGAAGAATTCCAGTAGATTTGTCAAGCATGAATTTCCTTTCATAAATCCATGCTGTCTCTTGTCTGATCCTGCCACAGTTCCAAATGATCAGCTAATTAATCCTTTATAACGGACTTGAGCATTTTCTCCCCTACCGACTTCAAGCTGACTGGTCTATAAATTGTGTCAGAGACAGTAGGAACTGCAGATGCTGGAAAATCTGAGATAACAAGGTGTAGAGCTGGATGAACACAGAAGGCCAAGCAGCATCATAGGAGCAGGAAAGCTGACGTTTAGGGCCTAGACTCTTCATCTGATGAAGGGTCTAGGCCCGAAACGTCAGCTTTCCTGCTCCTATGATGCTGCTTGGCCTGCTGTATTCATCCAGCTCTACACCTTGTGGTCTATAAATTCCCAGTTTTCTCTCTGCCTCCCATCTTCAATAGAGGACTTATGTTAGCTACCTCCATGCTGTAGGTACTGTTCCAGATTCTATAGAATCTTAGAACATGACTACCAATGCATCCACTATTTCTAGGGCCTCTTCCTTAAGTACTCTGGGATGTAGAACATCATGCCCTAGGGATTTATTTGCCTGCAATGCCATCAATTTGCCAACACCATTTCCTCACCAATACTGATTTCCTTCAGAACTTCCCTCTGACTAAACCCTGTGTTCTCCATCATTTCTGGTATGTTATTTGCGTCCTCCTTTGTGAAAACTAGGACATTTGTCTTCTCTAATCTCTTTCGCTTCAAATATCTATAGAAACTTTTACAGTCAACTTTTATATTCCCATAGCCTTAATCTCTTACATTATTTTACTTTTATTAATAAATCCCTTTGCTGAATTTTAAAATACTCCCAGTCCTCCAATCTGGTCAATTTTTTTTCCTGGTCAATTTGTATGCCTCTTCTTTTGATCTAATATTATCTCTAATGTCTCTTGTAATCCACGGTTTGGCCATCTTTCCCATTTTACTTTTGCGCCAGACGGGAATGAACAATTGTTGCAATTCACTCATGTGCTCTTTGAATATTTGCCATTGCCATTCCTTTATCATCCCTTTAAGTAACATCCTCAATCTATCATAGCCAACTTGTGACTTATACTATCTTAGTTTCCTCTATATAAATTCAGGATCCCAGTTGCATAATCAACTATGTCACTCTCCATATTGATGAAGAATTCTTTTGTATTATGATTGCACATCCCTAAGTGGCCTCCCACAACAAGTCGGACAATTATTCCTTTCTTGTTACATAAGACCCAGTCTAGGATGGCCTGTTCTCTAGTTGGTTCCCCAATGTATTGATCCAGAAAACCATCCTGTATACAGTCCAGAAATTCTTCCTTTCCGTATTGTTAGTAATTTGATTTGCTCAATCTACATGCAGATTAAAGTCAACCCAGAATTACAGATGTTCCTTTATCGCATGTGTCTCTAATTTCCTGCTTAATGTCAGTCCCAACATCACCCCTGCAATTTGAGGGTCCATTTATGACCAGCTCTAATTTTTTTTTGTCCTTTGGTGTTTTTCAGCTGTACCCATACAGATTCAGAGATAACATCCTTCTTCAATACTGTGTTAATTTCCTCTTTAACCAGCAATGCAACTCCACATGCAACATAGTTCAGATATGCTGAAAGCCATTTGGAGAAATGAGAATAAAAGAAGAGTGTGTTTAGTTCTGACAGCTAAGTGGGGGGAGACTCAAAACCACCTCCTTCTTGGTTTTGAATCAGGCAATTTTAGTGGTTGAAAAGTAAGCTGGACACCAAATGCTACTTTTCAGCAGAAAATAAAGTGTTATTATATCTGCATTTTATAAGGTGAAGATGACAACTACTAATGACGACAAGTTCAAAGTAGTTCCTAGTCTACAGCGAGCAAAATAAAAGACTCTAGAACAAAAACAAAGTTGCTGGAAAAGCTCAGCAGGTCTGGCAGCATGTGTGAAAAAAAATCAGAGTTAACGTTTCGGGTCCGGTGACCCTTCCTCAGAACTGATGGTGGCTGGGAAAACGTCAGTTTATATGCAGAAAATAGGGAGGTGGGTGGGGTAGGGAGTAAACGATAGGATAGAGCCCAAAGAGAGAGAAAGACAGTTGGACAGACAAAGGAGTTGCTAACGATCAGGCTGGGAGGGTGAATAGTTGTTAATGGGGACTGTTAGTGACTAACAACAGGGGGTGTGTA
>NC_063357.1:3979826-3998460 GCF_021869965.1 Rhincodon typus | reverse complement strand
CTGTTGTTAGTCACTAACAGTCCCCATTAACAACTATTCACCCTCCCAGCCTGATCGTTAGCAACTCCTTTGTCTGTCCAACTGTCTTTCTCTCTCTTTGGGCTCTATCCTATCGTTTACTCCCTACCCCACCCACCTCCCTATTTTCTGCATATAAACTGACTTTTTCCCAGCCACCATCAGTTGAGGAAGGGTCACCGGACCCGAAACATTAACTCTGTTTTCTCCTTCACAGATGCTGCCAGACCTGCTGAGCTTATCCAGCAACTTTGTTTTTGTTCCTGATTTACGGCATCTGCAGTTCTTCTGGTTTTTAAAAGACTCCAGAACTTTAATGAAAACATTAATTTTCCTACTGGCATAGGATGATGTTTTCCTCACAGCCTGACTGCTTGGGAAACAATTTGCAGCAGATCCATAACAGCAAGGACAACAATTTCAATCTCGCTGTGTAATTGCTTCAGCCTCAACTTTTGTAGTGTTGAATTCAGCTTTTCCGTTATTGAGGATGGGGATACTTGTGGAGCCTCCTCTTCAAGTGAGTTTAATTGCCCACCACCATTCACAACTAGATATGGCATGATTCAAAACTTAGATCTGATGCATTAATTGTGGAATCACCTATTTACTTCTTGCTGCTTATGTCGTTTAGCATACAAGTCATCTTGTTTTGTAGTTACCTCATTTTTAGGTATGCCTTGTGCTGCTCCTGGCATGCTGTCCTGCATTCTTCACTGAACCAGTGTTGATCCCCTAGCTTGATGGCAATGGTAGAGTGGGAGACATGGCAGGCCATGATGTTGTAGATTGTGTTTGGAGTGCAATTCTGCTGCTGCTGAAGGCCCACAGCATCTCATGGATTCCCAGTCTTGAGTTGCTACATTGTTTTCAGTGGAAGTTCATTCCATTTATCAAGGTGACAGTATCACATAATGTCATGGGCAGATGCATGTGTCAAAACACATTGGTGAGTTTGAAATCAGGAATGCATTTCCCTCTTGTTGGTTCTCTCCACATGTGCTGCAGACCCAGTCTTGCAGTGTATCCTTTAGGACGCAACCAGCTCAGTCAAACCACTCTTGGTTGTGGACATTGAAACACCTGCGTACATTCTATGCCCTTGCCACACTTACTGCTTCCTCTAAGTGGTGTTCAACATGGAGGTGCATCTGTGGTGGAATTTGAACCTAAATGCCCAGAACATTCCCTGGGTCTTTGTGTCACAAGTCCAGTAGCAATACACCCAGGCCATCGCCTATTAATTATGGCAATACTAGGTAAATTGGTGATGGGAAAGGATAGAAGCGACTGCAAGTCTGAGCCATCCAATATTACCAAAATTCTGCCTGGCTTCAATGAGAATCACAGAGCAAGATATCAGATAGAGATGTAAGAAACAGCCGTCTGGAAGATATCCTGTGAAGACCAATTCAATAGCTATCTGTTTTAACACTACCTTTCAGCTAGAATAGTTACCTCCATGCAGCAGTGCCCACTGAGTCAGGCACTGAATACAGACTCAGTTGAAGTCTTTATAGTGCTGGCTCAGCTTTGCTTCTGAATCAGAAAGTTGCAGGTTTATGTTCTACTCCAGTGGCTTGACTAAGTTGAAGCCAATGTTCCAATGCAAACATCAATGGACTCAGTGACCTTGGAAAGTAATGTATTGTCACAGATGCCATTTCTTAGCTGAACCACTGTACTGAGGCCCCATCTGCCCTCTCAGTTGATTGTAAAATAATCCACAACACTAATTCAAGAGGAGAGGAGCAGTCCCTTGTCTCTAGATCAGTATATATCCATCAATCATTAAAAACAGTATTTTTGGCTCATTTATCTAATTGCTATTTCTGTAACCTTGATGTAGACAAACTGACTCCTGTTCTTTTTATATCATAAGTGTCCATCCTTATCAGTTTATTATTAAGTAATTTATCGGCTGTAAACTGCTTTTGAACATTGTATAGCCATGATAATCCTTATATAAATGAAGGTTCTTTCATCACTCTGAGTTACAGGGTTCTGACCATCATAGACAAACAGAATATTTACACAGGGACAACAAAGCAGAATGGCAATGCTAAATCCAATAATTATGCTGGTCAGTGATGAGAAAGCCATAGAAACACGGAATCACGATGAATAAAATATGCAGATAAGTTGCCCAAAGTATTTGATTGGATTGCTGGTCTGAGCGAGGCTGATCAAAACTGTATTTCAGAAACTTGAAACCACAAGGCATTTTCATTGCATTTCTATTCTAAATAAATCCATTGTCCCTTGAGAGTAGAACCTCAATACCCATCCTTTGCAATCTCCATTCAGTATTGGAGGTTCACTGTTGTGTGCACACCTTTACAAAGTTTCAAATGCTCAGCTCCTATGTACATGAGAGGAGGATAGTGGCTTATGCTATTGAAAGGTTGAACGTAGTTACCCAATTGTGTGTTGTTAGCTTCAAGCTGGTACCAGTGAAACTTGCTGTCATGCTGTGTGGCTATCAGATAATAGCAAGACTGAGCTTGACTGTTATGCCTCCTTTGATTGAATATCTCATCATAACTTCACCTGAAGTGTAGGTGAATCTCTAGCCCAAACAATCCTTCCAGATCTGACAGATATTCACTGGCACTTCATCCAACCTGATCTATTGTATCTGTTGCTCCCAATGCAGTCTCCTCTATATCGGGGAGACTAAACGCAGACTCCGGGACCAGTGCATGGAGTATTTGCACTCTGCATGCACCATCCAATCCAACCTTCAGGTTGCTATCTATTTTAATACCCCCTCCTACTCCCCTGGCGACATGTCCATCCTTGGCCTCCTCCACTGTCAGAGTGAGGCCAAACGTAAACTGGAGGAGCAATACCTGATATTTTGCCTTGGGAGATTACAGACCAATGGCCTCAATATTGACTTCACCAGCTTCAAAATCCCTCCACCCCCAGCCTCATCCCATGTCCAGTCCTCCCTTCCTTCTCGCTTCCCTGAACTAACCTGTCCATGTTCCTACTCACCTATCCGCTCCACCCTTCCCAATGACCAATCACAATAACCCCCTACTTGCATGCACCTATCACCATCCCATTTACCTTCCCTCAGTCCCACCCACCTCCCTCTATTTACTTCTGGGCTCCCCTCCCCCTCCCCAGTCCTGACAAATGGTTTCGGCACGAAACACTGACTTTCCTGCTCTTCGGATGCTGTCTGACCTGCTGTGCTTTTCTAGCTTCACATCAATTTTTAAAGACTTGACAGGCTAAATGCGGAGTCTTTTTGCCCTTGTCTGGATTGTAAAGTCCTAGAGGCTGCAGCTTCAGAAAAGCAGCTGGCCATTAGTACTGAGATGAGAAGACATTTCTTCACTCAAAGAGTTATAAATCTCAGTCATCAAGCATGTTCAAGGCCACAATTTTGGACATTAAGGGAACGCAGGAATATGGGGATCAGGCAGGGAAGTGGATCTAAAGTAAAGATGAGTCATCCTCTTATTGAAGGGAGCAGCAGATTCAAGGGACTCTATGGTTTACTCCTGCTTTTATTTTGTAAGTTTTCAATGATAGTTTACCAAGAAGTGGAAGCATTTGTTTGGATTGAATTTATTCAAGATTATATAATTCTGATTATTTTATCAGATCTTAAAACTCTTGTTCCAATTAAAAAAAAATTCCTAGTCTCTCCTGATAACTAAAACCTCTCACCTTCAACATTACCTCACAAATCTAATCTGCACCTTTGACATCTGCGACCCAGAACACGACACAATATTCCTATGGCTTTTGTACTCTAAGTTTCTGTTTATAAATACCTGGGGAGTCATTTGATTTTTCTATAAAAAGTACAGATTTATCAACTTTACCACTTTTAAAGATCAGTATATCTGATAGCATATTTTTCATCATTTAGCATTTTGTGTGCTTCCCCTTTTATTTATTACTCCCAAAAAGCATTGTCTTGCATTTCTCTGCAAAGTTTAATTTGGCTTGTCCCTCATCTTCCTGAAACTGCATAAAATCTCCACACAACTAACCATAATTTGTGTGATCTGCAAATTTGATATTATGTTCCCTACACCCTAAGATCAAGAGTACCAGCAGCCACTCCCCAGGGAACAGCACTGATTACATACATAGACTAGTACACACTGTTTTCAGCCAAGAATGAAATATTTTCAGAAAGAAAGATGAAAGTAAGACAGCAATGGGAAGGATTGGGAGTGTGGGGGAAAACAGTAGAATACCAGGATTAAACTACAATTTTGCACAACCTGTATCTCATTTAGCTTCTTTTCACTTGCCTGAACCTCTAATAACTTGCACCAGTTTTTGATCTTCATCTTCCAGATAACTAACTTGTTTTCATCTGTAGTAAACTGTCATCATTTAAAAATAAGGAAGTTCGGATACTAAGCATTAGAGGTAAAATCTAATAAAGTAATGTTAAACCCAACACAGGAGTGAACTGCAAAAGGCTCCATTGGTACAGAACCTTTTATAAAAAGTGAACTTTAACCTTTGGCAAGCCACCAATGTTGCTACTAAGGTTGCTGTCAGCAGTCTACAATTTGGCTGTATAAATCAGTCACAATGGTGATTTATTTTGCTGATGATTCTAGCGTGATCTGTGAACAAAGTTCGCACTTAATGCTGTTTTTAATAAGAAACCTACACCCTTCACCCTGCTGTGTAGCTAAACATGGACACTACTTCTTTAGCCAGTTCTGTTTTCTTTGCTTCTGTCATTAATAATTCACTGCAAGAAATATGTGACAAGATCACATGGACAAATGATCAGATGCTGACTATTTGTCCGGTCTACAATTGTACAACCTTCTGAGATCTCCGCAATCCTGCAGTTCTGATCTTTCGTTCACTCCCAATTTTCATCACTCCATTGGCAGCAATGGTCTCAGCTGCCAAGGCACTAATATCTGGAAATCTTTCCCCAAAACCTCAGCACTTCTTTGCTTATTTAAGATGCTCCTTGAAATTTATTCTTTGATGGCTCCTTTGGTCACCTGGCCCTGGCTCAACTTCTCCTGATGTGGCTTCACATCAATTTTTCCTTATCATTCTCTGAAGTGCTCTAAGATGTTTTATTAGATCAAAAGATGGCTAGCCAAAGTGGACGTCAGGACCCCAAAGGGGCCATGTGCTGAAAGTTTGAGCTTGTGACTCCAAGGCAGCAATGCCTGAAATGGAGCCCTGACTGAGTTATAACACTTGTATCCTGCACTAACAGAGATGCTCCCAACTTACATAGGATCACCATTGCTTTGGTGGGTGTCCCTTCATCTTTCAGGTTCTCATTTAGGCATTACATAGAAAAACAGAAAATAGGAGCTGCAGCAGGCCATTTGACCTTCAAGCCTGCTCTGCCACTCAGTGTGAGCATGGCTGATCATCCAACTCAGCACCCTGTTCCAGCTTGCTCCCCATGCCCTTTGATCCCTCTAGCCCTAAGAACTTTATCTAACTCCATGACAGTTTTCAAGCCTCAAAATGGGGTCACAGTAGGAAAATGTTTTAGGAAGCCTAGGCCCAAACAACTTCAGCTGTTTCATCAATGATCTTCCTTCCTTCGTAAGGTCAGAAGTGAGGATGTTTGTCAATGATTGCACAATGTTAGGAGCCATTTGCGACTGCTCAGACATATCCACATGCAAAAAGATCTGGATAATATCCAGTCTTGGCCTAACAAGTGACAAGTAACATTCATGCCACATAAATGCTAGGCAATGGCCATCTCCAATAAGAAACTATCTAAGCACTACTCTTTGACATTCAATGGTGTAGCTATCACTGAATTACCCACTACTGACATCCTTGGGGTTCACTTTGACCAGAAACTCAACTGGACTCATCACAAAACACAGTGGCTACAGAACAGGTCAGAGGCTAGGAATACTGCAGCGAGTAACTCACATGCTGATTCCCCAAAGCCTGTCCACCATCTACAAGCCATAACTCAGGAGTGTGACGAAATACTCCACACTTGCCTGGATGGACGCTAGCTCCAACAACAGTCAAGAAGCTTGACAACTTGATCCGCAAGCATCCACTCCCTCCACCACCGACGCTCAGTAGCAGCAGTGTGTACCATCTAAAAGATGCACTGCAGAAATTCACCAAAGATTCTTAGATAACACCTTCCAAACATATGACCACTTCCATCTCGAAGGACAAAGGCACCAGATACATAGGAACACCACCACCTTTAAGTTTCCCTCCAAGCTGCTCACCATCCTGACTTGGAAATATTTCGCTGTTCCTTCACTGCGCTGGGTCAAAATCCTGGAATTCCCTCCCTCAGGGCATTGTGGGTCAACCTATAGCATGTGGACTGCAGTACCTTAAGAAGGCAGCGCACCATTATCTTCTCAAGGGCAATGAAGAATGGGCATTAAATGCTGGCTAGCCAGCGATGCCCACATCCAATGTTGAATATAAAAAAGAAATACTGGGTTAAAGATTTTGCATAATGTGAATTATTGCTGATGCAAAATACTAGTCTGAAGTGTAAACAAAAAATCTGATTATTATCACATTGCTGTTTGTGGGAGCTTTTTACGTGCAAATTGGCTGCTATGTTTCCTACATTACAACAGTGACTAAATTGCAAAAACGTTTCATTGGTTGCTGAGCACTTTGGGGTGTCCTGTGGTCATAGAAAGCACCCCTAGAGTTCAAGGTGTTTTTCAGAGAGATGCTTATAATTAGTACAAAGAAAGCTAGGAGTTATAAATTCTTGAAATCTGAAATATGAGAGTAAAGAGCTGTTGGAAGAAAGGTCAGTTAGCATCAGTATGAGAGAAAAGAACATGTTAATATTCTAATTGGAAACTCCTGGACAGACTGATCTATTTTGCTTTTCTAATAGCTCTGTTTTTAATGAATGCCGTTGCAGTACCAGTACTTCCTACGGTACAAATTTCCATGTTCAATACCTTGCCGGTACAATGGTTTTTCTGCAAGTAGTCAAGTAATTTTCATACGCAACGAGAATATAAAATTTTACAGCATCTACATCAGCAAATGTATTACAGATTGTTCATGAATCTTTTGCTAATATTTGGAACTTAATACCATGAAAAATATTAGTGTGAAAAATAAACCAGCAGCATTACAGTTTAGATTGAAATATAACCTGAAACTGTGAGAAATGCACAACAAGTGATCAATTTTTTGACAAGAAGAAAAGGTTAATGTTTTTGCTGTGGTCAATACCAGGATGGCACAGTGGCTCAATGGTTAGCACTGCTGCCTCACTGTGTCAGGGACCCAGGTCTGATTCCAGCCTTGGGCGACTTTCTGTGTGGAGTTTGTGCATTGTCCCTGTGTCTGTGTGGGTTTCCTCCCACAATCCAAAGATGGGCAGGTTAGGTGGATTGGATGTACTAAATTGCACAGTGTCCGGGGATGTGCAGGCTATGTGGATTAACATAGAACATAGAACAGTACAGCACAGTACAGGCCCTTCGGCCCAATCTGTTGTGCCGAACTTTTACCCTAATCCTAAATTCTATCTAACCTCCACCCCTACCTTATACTATCATCCATATGCCTATCTAATAGCTGCTTAAATGCCCCTAATGAGGCCGACTCCACTACCCTCGCCGGCAATGCATTCCACGCCCCGACCACTGAGTAAAGAACCTACCTCTGACGTCTCCCCTATATCTACCTCCACTCACTTTACAACTATGCCCCCTCGTAATAGCTACCTCCACCTGAGGAAAAATTCTCTGGCTGTCCACTCTATCTATGCCTCTGATCATTTTGTACACCTCTATCAAGTCACCTCTCATCCTTCGTCGTTCTAAAGAGAAAAGCCCTAGCTCTCTCAACCTTTCCTCGTAAGACCTTCTCTCCATTCCAGGCAATATCCTGGTAAATCTCCTCTGCACCTTTTCCAATGGTTCCACATCTTTCCTGTAATGAGGTGACCAGAACTGGACACAATACTCCAGATGTGGCTGAACTAGGCTTTCATATAGCTGGAACATAACTTCACGGCTCTTGAACTCAATCCCTTTAGTAATGAAAGCTAACGCACCATACGCCTTCTTAACAACTCTATCTACCAGGGTGGCAGCTTTCAGGGAACTGTGAACATGAACCCCAAGATCCCTCTGCTCCTCCACACTGCCAAGAATCTTTCTGTTAACCCTGTATTCTGCTTTCAAGTTTGTCCTTCCAAAATGAATCACCTCACACTTTTCAGGGCTAAACTCCATTTGCCACTTCTCAGCCCAGCTCTAGCCATGGGAAATGTAAGGTTATAGGGTTTGGGTGGGATGCTGTTCAGAGGGTTGGTGTGAACTCAATGAGTCGAATAGCCTGCATCCACACTGTAGGGATTCTATATTGTTTACCTCTTATGTTTTAGTCTCAGATGTTGTCTGACCTGCTGCATATTTCAGATTTTTAATGTTTATGGCTTTTAGCTTCTTTTCTTCTTCAGGATAAACACATGACTAAATGTTGACAGTAACAGAATTGCTGGCTGATTTTCAGGTTATTAAGTTGTCATCTGTGGGTACCGCTCACACCTCTTGGACAGAAGGTTGAGAATTCAACCGAAATGGGTAAATCAGAGTCACAAGTTGCTCACTGTGGGCTTTGAATCATGGCTGGGTTTTGGTAGTGTGAATTGAACAGTCTCTGATGGTGGGGCGGCATGTAATTTTTGGCTAGAGCTGTACTTATAGACAACAAGCAACTGATGGCCATTACATAAAACTCAGAAACCAGTTTGCTGACCCTGTAAACTCCAATGATGTCCAGCACACTGGCAGGATGGTTGGCCAGCAGACTTTCTGGGCCACTGTTCTGCAAGTACAAAAAACACAGTGTGAATCTCACAGCTGCAGCATGTTCTAAATGAACATATGTTGTGGATTCACACACTTCGAGCAATAGACTGGCAGATCTGGAGTACATCACTGGCTAATGTTTCTTTCCTAACAATTCTGAGCTGAAGTGCAACATTTTTTTAAAAAAAAGTCTTCATGAGCTGTATTTATTGCCTATCCCTAACTGACTGTGAGAATATGCTGGTGAGGTACTTGAACTGTTGGTTGGAGTGTAGATACGTTCTCAATTCTGTTAGGAGTGGAGTTTCAGAATTTTGTCTGTGTGATGGTGATGGAGCAGCAACAAATTTCCAAGCCAGGGTAATGTGAGATTTAGAGGGGAGCTATGTGGTGCATTCCCTGAACTTCTGCTTCCTTTATCCTTCCAGATGTTAGGGGTTAGCGTTTGGAAGATGTTATTGGAGGAGCCTTGGAGAGTTGTTTCAGTGCACCCTTATAGATGGTACACACTGCTGCCACTGTACGTTGGTGGTGAAGGGAGTGAATGTTAAAGGTGATGGAGGGGGTGCCAATAAAGCGGACTGCTTTTTCCTGGCTAGAGACAAAAAAGGCTGCAGATGCTGGAATCCAAGGGAGACAAACAGGAGGCTGGAAGAACACAGCAGGCCAGGCAGCATCTGGAGGAAAGAAGCAGTCAGGCATCCAGTCCTGAAGAAGGGTAATATGTGAAACGTTGATGGGTCCATTTGTCCTGGCTGTTGTTCTTCTTCAGCACTGCTTCTTCTTCCATCTATTATGATGAGATAGCACAGCACAGGTCTGTGGGTTGAACTTGGCACCATTCTAATCATTCAAACACAGTATTACACCACACGCTGCATCACCAAATCATCAGGAGTACACAAAAGGCACTTCCATACTGAATTTTGCAACATTAAGGATGTCGTGAAGTGTTTTACAAACAATGAAGTAATTTTGAAACACAGGCATTTCAATAATGTAGGATATTTAAACTACATTCAAACTTAGGCTAAGAGTAGGATCAGAATAGATTTACAAATCACTCCAGCACAGCCCCTAGTTTTGAACCATGTCTGAACACTGGCAAATGACGCCCTTAGCAGACTGTGAAGTATTTTATCCATTTTGTACTAGGATTCTGCAGTCTGCCATTCAGTACTCAAGAGAATCTTGTATCCATACATCACAATTATCTTTACTCTTTATGATTGATTTAAGAGCCTCTAAGCAGATGAATGATTTGTTTCCACCTTCTGGTCAAAGTTTTTTCTTCTGTTGTTGAGAGTCATGCAAGTTAAACAGATAACTTATTTATCTCTCTCAGCGAGTTGATTCAGTCTGCTTGGTCTAGCTCTCTTGCTCGGGCATCTTAACTCAATTAAAAGGAAATGAAGACTGTCTGACCGATGCATGAACCAGTATTCAGCTGAGGGCAGTTCGTTTAAAGCTGGCATATATCATTTGCAGTAATTGCCAACAGGTGACTTCCGACTTGAAACTACTCCTAAGCTCCCCAAAATTTATGTCATTAAAGGTCCTCTGTGTCAGTTTGTTATGTCACTTTCAAGTGAAGAATTGAACTTGTACACCATCCACACTCATAGAATTATAAAGAACAGACATCTTGCTGCTATCCGATGCATGTTTGGAGCATTTTGTTTTTGGTTTATCCCCTTATCCCTCCTCCCCTGAAGCTATTCACCCTTGGCTGTGGTATAATTTCAAAGGCACTGACGCCACAACCTTATGCAAATGGTAATTTTTGATGTGTGAGCATAGAGCCTCTGCACGCTGTTCAACTGTACAACATTACAGATCCTATTCTCAACTTCACATATGCTCTTTGCAGTTGGGGATAGATAGATAGCAAGAGGAGCTTCAATTGTGACTAGTTATTTCCTCTTGCAAATGGCATTTTGCTGTAAGTTAGGGTTGAATTTTGCCAGACCCCTGATGATGGGGCCCAGGCATTTAGATGAAGATGCACTGGGACAGCTCTCCCATGTATTCCCACAGCCAGGGATATTGCTCATTTGTTGGTGGGGTTTAGGAATGGTTGCCCATGGCGAGGCAACATTGTAAATTATAAATTATTGCTTTCAAGGAACAGAATGTAGCAGAAAAGTGGAGGTTGGTTGCCTACTCTGTCTCTTGAACAGGATATTTTTTCGATTCATCTATGGGATGTGGGCGACGCTGGCTGGCCAGTATTTATTGCCTGTCGTTAAGTTGCCCTTGAGAAGGTGGGGGTGAGCTGCCTTCTTGAACTTTTGCAGTCCACCTGCTGTGGGTTGATCCACAATGCCACTAAGGAGGGAATTCCAAGATTTTGACACAGCAACGGTGACATATTTTCAAGTCAGAATGATGAATGGCTTGGAGAGGAACTTGAAGCCGGTGCTGTTCCCTTATATCTGCTGCCCTTGTCCTTCTAGATGGAAATGGTTGTGGGTTTGGAAAGTGCAGTCTGAGGATCTTTGGTGAATTTCTGCAGCGTATCTTGTAGATAGTACACACTGCTGCTACTGAGCGTCGGTGGACGAGGGAGTGAATGCTCGTGGATGTTGTGCCAATCAAACGGGCTGCTCTGTCCTGGATGGTGTTGAGCTTCTTGAGTGTTGTTCCAGCTGACTTGTCCAAGCAAGCAGGGAGGATTCCATCCTTATTTGAGCCTTGTAGATGGCAGACAGGCTTTGAGGAGTAAGGAGGTGAGTTACTTGCTGCAGTATTCTTAGCTTCTTGTAGCTTCCTGCTCTTGTAGCCACTGTGTTTATGTGGTGAATCCAGTTGAGTTTCTGGTCAATGATAACACCTAGGATGCTGATAGTGAGGGATTCAGTGATGGTAACGCCGGTGAATGCCAAGGGGCAGTGGTTAGATTACTCGTGGTGGTCATAGCCTGTTGCTGAGATTATTGACCTCCAACAACCATGACCATCTTCCTATGTGTCAGGTATTACTCCAAACATCGAAGGGTTTGCCCTCGATACCCATTGATTCCAGTTTTGCTTGGGCTCCTTGATGCTACACTCGGTCAAATGCAGCCTTGATGTCAAGGGCTGTCACTCTCACCTCACCTCCGGAATTCAGCTCTTTGGTCTATATTTGAACCAAGGCTGTAATGATGTCAGGAGCTGACTGGCATGAGTAGAACCCAAACTGGGCATCACTGAGCAGGTTATTGGTGAGCAGGTGCTGCTTAATAGCACTGTTGATGACACCTTCCATCACTTTACTGATGATCGAGTGTAGACTGATGGGGCGGTAATTGGCCAGGTTGGATTTGTCCTGCTTTTTATGAAAAGTACATACTTGGGTAATTTTCCACATTGTCAGGTAGATACCAGTGTTGTAACTGTACTGGAACAGCTTGGCTAGGGGAGCAGCAAGTTCTGGAGTACAACTCTTCAGTAATATTGCCGGAATGCTGTCAGGGCCCATAGCCTTTGCAGTATCTAGTGCTCCAACTGTTTCTTGATATCACATGGAGTGAATCGAATTGCTGAAGACTGATATCTGTAATGCTGGGGACCACTGGAGGAGGCCAAGATGAATCATCCACTCGGCACTTCTGGCTAAAGATTGCTGCGAAAGCTTCAGCCTTATCTTTTGCACTGATGTGCTGTGCTCTTCCATCACTGAGGATGGGGATATTTGTGGAACCTCCTCCTCCAGTGAATTTTGTTTAATTGCCCACCACCATTCATGACTGGATGTGGCAGGACTGCAGAGCTTAGATCTGATCCGTTGGTTGTGGGATCGCTTAGCTCTGTCTATCACTTGCTGCTTATGCTGTTGGGCGTGCAAGTAGTCCTGTTTGGTGGCTTCACCAGGTTGACACCTCATCTTCAGGTACGCATGGTGCTGCTCCTGGCATGCCCTCCTGTACTCTCCATTGAACCAGAGTTGATCTCCTGGTTTGAAGGTAATGGTTGAGTGGGGATATGCTGGGCCATGAGGTTACAGATTATGCTGGAGTAAAATTCTGCTCGTGTTGATGGCCCACAGCACCTTGTGGATGCCCAGTCTTGAGTTGCTAGATCTGTGTGAAGTCTGTCCCATTTAGCACGGTGATAGTGCCACACAACATGATGGAGTTATTCTCACTGTGAAGGTGGGACTTCATCTCCACAAGGACTGTGCAACTGCAGCTGGCAGATTGGTAAGGATGAGATCAAATATGTTTTTCCCTCTGGCTGGTTCCCTCACCACCTGCTGCAGACCCATTCTAGCAGCTATGTCCCTTCGGACCCAACCAGCTTGATCAATAGCACTGCTATTTGGATTGAAAGCCCCCACCCAGAGTACCTTTTGTGCTCTTGCCATCCTCCGTGTTTCCTCCAAGTGTTGTTCAACATGGAGGAGTATGGATTCATCAGTTGAGGGAGGACAGTATGTGCTAATCAGCTGGAGGTTTCCTTGCCCATGTTTAACCTGAAGCCATGAGACTTCATGGGGTCTGGAGTCAATGTTGAGGACTCCGACAGCAATTCCCTCCCGACTGTATACCACTATGCCGCCACCTCTGCTGGGTCTGTCCTGCCGGTAAAACAGGACATATCCAGGATAGTGATGGTAGTGTCTGGAACATTGTCTGTAAGGTATGATTCTATGAGTATGACTATGTCAGGTTGTTGCTTGACTAGTCTGTGAGACAGCTTTTCCAATTTTGGCACGAGTGCCCAGATGTTAGTGAGGAGAATTTTGCAGGGTCGACGGGACTGTCTCTGCTGTTGCTTCTTCTGATGCCTAGGTTGATGCCAGGTGATCCGTTCGGTTTCGTTTCTTTGGGACTTTGTAGTGACTGGCACAACTGAATAGCTTGTTAGGCCATTTCAGAGGGCAATTGAGAGTCAACCACATTGCTGTGGGTCTGGACTCACATGTAGGCCAGACCAAGTGAGGATGGCAGATTTCCTTCACTGAAGGACATAAGTGAACCAGATGGGTTTTTCTGACAATTGCCAATGATCACTCTTAATTCCAGATTTTTGTTTTTTAAACAAAATCCTGGTGGGATTCGAACCCAGGTCCCCAGAACATAAGCTGAGTTTCTGGATTAATAGTATAGTGATAACATCACTAGGCCATCACCCATACCTGGGAAAGATGTGACTCTAAATAATAATTTTGTTAGATTCACAGCATTCTTTTCCAGGGTGTCAAAAACTAAGTTATCTCTGTGTAAAATGAATGTGAATAACTCATCACATCTTAGAATGTAGATGTGAATAGCAATGAATAAACCATTATTATGTTTCTATGGCATATCCACAAAGAATACAGAACAATTCTGGATGCATGTTGTATCTGAATAATCTCTGATTGCACAAATGGTATACTTATACACAACTCACCACACTTTTGATTGCACACACTGTACCAGCTCAGATGGATGTTAAAGACCCTGGCTTCAAACATACTATTTCTGCATTTGCTGGTCCCTTGCTATTGCCACAATTTTTCATGTGCACAGGTTATGGGCTGTTGAGTTCAAATCAGATCTTACACAGTCAGTTTGATACCTGAAAATGATCAAAGAGCCCTCCTGTTTCTCATCCCTCCTTCAGTCAGCACCAATAAAAGAACAACAGATTAACCTCCCTAATACTACTGACCACTGCTGTTTGTACGATCTTGCTGCTGGGTTCATCAGCATAAGCACAGTCAATGTATTTCAAATAATTGGCTTCAGATATCTCAGAGGGATATGAATGGTACAGCAGAAATATTTTTAAAAGGAAACATCAGTAAAATAATCCAGTCTCTTTACGTAGTTAGATCATTTATAACCCACTTAATTCATACTAAATGGCAAACAAAAATGTTTTGCTGGATTCCAATGGTGCCGTAAATTGCAAGATTATTTTGGGGCTAGAAATACTGCATACCATAGGCACAGTACAGGTCAGATATCCTTTATTCACACCTCCAGGAATCTCTAATCTATGGTGTTTTGATGTGGCTTATTACTTCTGTTATGACTTGCTCATTAAAACATCATTTTGTACAATTATTGAACTGCTTTCCTTTGGGTCGTTAACACTTTGGAAATTAGAAAAAGGGAACCCAAAAATGTCATGATTTATTGGGGAACAAAAAGCTGTCAATATTTAGCAAATCCTCAAAGGTGCATCAATGTCAGCAGGGGATCCCAAGGAGTGTGCCAATATTTAAGGGAATCTCAAAAATGTGAAAATAGTTGCATGAAATTTCCATAAATGTCTCAATATTTTTAAGGAAACTTCTAAAGTATATCCACAAGGGTGCCAATATTTACAAAAAATCCCCAGGAGCATGCCAATATGTGTTTAGCATCGCCAATGCAGAAATGTTTTACAATTTATATTTATTTTGGGCTGCCCCCATCTGGGCTCATACTCCATGCATATATCATTCTCTTCAGCGCAGAATTACGAGGGAGTAACTAGAGTTTAAAAAATTGCTGAGAAGGAAATTTCTGGATTTTACTGCATGCCTCCTTTCTATCCTCCATACACAAATAGGAATTTAATAAAATGTGGCTTTCTTGCAACAGACTCTTCTTTGACATAGGTTTCACGAAATAAAGTAGATTTTATGATTAAAGGAAACTCCTTGGAGTTAAAAGTTACCAGATTGCAGCAGGAATTCAGGATTGACACCATAGCTAACATCAAGGTCTTGTCCTGCCACACTGTGGTACAAAAGTGCCCTCCCAGCAGTTGGCAGATTCTTTGTGATTTCTTCTCCCCCTCACCAATAAATGATTTTACTCTGTCCCAAAGCCTGGACTCAATGCCATTATTGCTGCAGTAAACTACTGCTATGGAGTAAGGGAGTTGGACAGCTGAAAGTTGAGAGTTAATCAACTTTATAGATTAAGTCTAAATAAAGAACAGACACATGTTCAGGTTGTTCAGTAACAAAGCAAGTGCTGGGTTAGCACAAGGAACTACATGGTCTGCAGGACAACCAAAACATTACTGTTAACTAATCATTGCAATGGTCATAATAAAGGTGGAAAAAATCATTAACAGGTTACATTTTTTGTCAACAATTCACATTTATAAAGTGCCCTTAATGTAATAAAATGGCCTAGTATACAGCAGTATTATCAAACAAAATTTCACTCTGATCCACGTAAAGAGATATTAATCAAATTTCTGAGGTTATGGGCATCTTTTAATCTTACATAATTATGCACACATTCTTCACAGAAAATGTTCAACTGATACTGCTCTGAAATGTTATTATTATGACTATTCAGCGGGCATGAACATCCTAGAATAGATAATCTATAAAACTGTTTGCACACGAAAGGGTTAACTGATATACGGAGAAAGTCATGCCCGTAGGATATATAGGACTGTTCCTGGGAAGAACTAACCAAAGATCGATTCTAGTTGTTCTTGCATCGAGTCCAGTAGCTAACGCTAATGTATGCTTACTCTTAAGTCTGTCCTGATGTCTTGCAAGTTCCAATCATGTAATGTAAGATGTAATGTAAGACCATAAGAAATAGAAGTAGAAGGAGGCCATTCCACCCATCGAGCCTGCCTGAGGTATTGGTAGATTCAGGTACAATTACAACATTTAAAAGACATTTGGGTAAGTTCATGAATAGAAAAGGGCTTGAGAAATATGGACCAAATGCATGCAGGTGGGACTAGTTTAGTTTGGGAACATGGTTGGCATGGACTAGTTGGACCAAAGAATCTGTTTCCATGCTGTATGACTGTATGAGTCAGTAATTCTCAAATTGATTTCTAAATTAATTTGCAAATGACACACTGCTGAGTAGAAGGGTGAGCTGTAAGGAGGATTCAGAGATGTTACAATGTGATTTGGACAGGCTGAATGAGAGGGCAAATGCACAGCAGATGCTGTATAATGCAGATAAATGTGAGATTATCCTCACTAGTAGCACAAACAGGAAGGCAGATTATTATTTGAATGGCTGTAATTTGAGAAAGGGAATGTTCAACTTGGTGTCCTCGTGCACCAGTCACTGAAAGTAAGTGCATAGGTGCAGCAAGCAGTAAAGAAGGCAAACTGTATGTTTATAGCGAGAGGATTTGAGTACAGAAACAAAGATGTCTCGCTGCAATTATATGGGGCATTGGTGAGGCCACAACTAGAATATTGTGCGCCCTTTTGGTCCGCTTATCTGTGAAATGATGTTCTGCCATAGAGGGAGTGCAGTGAAAATTTACAAAATTGATTCCTTGGAATTGCAAGACTGATGTTTAAGGAGAGATTGGTCGCTTAGTATTATATTCACTGGAGTTTAGAAGAATGAGGAGGGATGTCATAGAAACCTATAAAGTTCTGACAGGTTAGAGCAGGAAGGATGTCCCTGAAGGTAGGGGAATCCAGACCAGGGCTCATCATTTAAGGATAAAGAATAAACCTTTTAGGACTGAGATGAGGAGAAATTCCTTCATCCAGAGAGTGCTGAGGCTGTGGAATTCACTACCACAGAACGTGGTTGTGACCAAAAATTCAAAAGGGTGTAGATGAAGTACTTATGGCTAAAGGGATCAAGGGATATGGGGAAGGATGTGATATTGAGCTCAATGATAAGCATGATCATAATGAATGGCAGAGCAAGCTCGAGAGATTGAATGGCCTACTCCACTTCCTATCTTCTATGTTTCTGTGTTTGACAGGGGATATTTTACTCTGATATTATTTATTAAGCATGTCTCATTATACATCACCAGATCCAAAATAGATTGATCCCTGGCTGGACCCACAGCACATTGTTCAAGGAAACCATCACGAATAGACTGTATGAATTCGTCCTCATGGCTTCTCTGCTAATCTGATTATCCCAGTCTACATGAAGACTAAAGTCAACCCTGATTGATGTACTGCCTTTGTTACATGCCCTCATTATCTCCTGATTTATTCTCTATCCCAGTGTATTGCTACTGTTAGGGGGCCTAGAGAATACTCTTAATAATGCTTTCTTCCCCTTTTAACTGCTTACCTCCACTCATATGGATGTTATGTCTTCCAATATAAGAACATTTCTTGCTATCGTTCCTAATCCATCCTGTACTAACAATGTTACTCCACCACCTTTTCCTTCTTGTCAGTCCATTTATGAAGTCACATACCCCTGAATATTTAGTTCCTGGCTTTGATGTCCTTGTACCAAAGCCTCCACTGGTTTTTGTGCCATTAATTCAGTTATTTTGTTCTGAATATTATTAGCATTCAAGTAAAGACCCATTAATTTTGCCTTTTCACCATTTTCTTTCCCTTCTTTGTCCCTATTTACTGCTTTTCTTTCTATGTTTGTACACTCTATCCCTTCCTGGCACACTCTGGATATTGTTATCCAAATAGCTGCCCTATAATGCTGCCATATCCTCACACTTTATAATCCTAAATTTCCCATCTTCCAAACCTGCCACCCCTCAATTAGGTTAAGGCCCTCTCTACAGCTCTAGTTATTTAATTCCAATAAATCTAAAAAATCATCAAAATCAACCTCCCTTTGTGCAGGCACCCTTTCTTACTTGATATCAGAAATTTCAACTAATATCATTTACAAAGACTGGTAGCAGTGAATGTACCCAAAGCATGTCAGATGGTTCCAGTAGCCATAAGCATAACGAATAATGCACGGACATGGGTTCAGTTTTCATAGGTACCAACTTTCAATAACAGAAGGCTGAGGGGTGACCCAATAATGCAAGACTTTAAAATTACAGAGATAGTAGGAACTGCAGATGCTGGAGAATCTGAGATAACAAGGTGTAGAGCTGGATGAACACAGCAGGCCAAGCAGCATCAGAGGAGCAGGA
>NC_063357.1:3922625-3959826 GCF_021869965.1 Rhincodon typus | reverse complement strand
ACACCTTGTTATCTCTGAATAAATTCAAGTTCGCTCTCTACTGTATTAGTGAACTGGTGACTCCCTCATCAGCTCCAAACCCATTCATCACACCCGATACCTTTCCCTTCAACTGCAGGAGGTGCTACACCTGCATCTACACCTATCTCTCACCTCTGTCCAAGGCCCCAAACAATCCTTCCAAATCCAGCAGAGATTCATCTGCACTTCATCTAACCTCATCTACTATACCCGTTGCTCCCGATGTGGTCTCCTCTATATCAGGGAGACCAAACACAGACATGGAGACCGTTTTGCGGAGCATCTGCGGTGTGCATGCACCAACCAACCCGATCTTCCAGTTGTCATTCACTTTAACTCCCCGTTCCACTCCCTCGGCGACATGTCCACCCTTGGCCTCCTCCACTGTCAGAGTGAGGCCAAACATAAACTGGAGGAACAACACCTGATGTTTTGCCTTGGGAGCCAACAGCTGAATGGCCTGAATATTGACTTCACCAGCTTCAAAATCTCTCCTCCCTCAACCTGTCCATCTTCTGACTCACATGTCTGCTCCACACTTCCTAATGACCAACCACAATAACCCCCTGCCTGCATAACCAGCTTCAAAATCTCTTCGCCCCCAACCTGTCCATCTTCCTACTCACCTATCCACTCCACCCTTCCCACTGACCAATCACAATAACCCCTTACCTGCACCCACCTATCAACATCTCACTTAACCTTCCCCCAGCCCCAGCCCCCGCCCCCTCCCTCTATTTACTTCTGAGGTCCCCTCCCCTTCCCCAGTCCTATGAAGGGATGTGGCCCAAAACATTGACTTTCCTTCTCCTTGGATGCTATCTGACCTGATGTGCTTTTCCAGCTCCATGTTTATTGACTTTATCTTCCAGCATCTGTAGTCCTTACTGTCTCCTAGTGGTAATGTAATTGGACGTCAAATCCAGAGTCCTAGTCGAATGTCCCAAGGGCACAGATTCAAATCCCACCACTGATCCCATTCCTGTAGCTGATGGAATTTAACTTTAATTAACACGTAGTAAAAAAGGCCTATGGCATGCTTGCCTTCATTGGAAGGGGCATTGAGTATGAGGATAGACAAGTAATTCTGCAGCTTTATAGAACTTTACTTAGGCCACACTTGGAACATTGCATACAGTTCTGGTCACCACACTATCAGAAGGGCGTAGATGCTTCGGAGAGAGTACAGAAAAGGTTTACCAGGATGTTGCCTAGTATGGGGGATTTTGGCTTTGAAGAAAGGTTGGATAGACTGGATTTGTTTTCACGGAATGCAGGAGGTTGAGGGGCGACCTGATAGAAGTTTGTAAGATTGTGAATGGCATGGATGGAGTGGAAAGTGTCAGGCTTTTTTCCCAGGGTGGAGGAGTCAATTTCCAGGGGACACAGGTTCAAGGTGTGGGGGAGGAAGTTTAAAAGAGCTGTGCGAGGCAAGTTTTTCACGCAAAGGGTGGTGAGTGCCTGGAACGCGCTGCCAGAGGAGGTGGTGGAAGCAGACACAATAACAGCATTCAAGAAGCTTCTGGACAAATACATGAATAAGAAGGGAATAGAGGGATACGGATCCTGTAAGTGAAGACAGATTTAGTAAGGAAGGGCTAAATGTGTCAGCACAGCCTTGGAGGGCCAAAGGGCCTGTTCCTGTGCTGTACTCTTCTTGCTATGTCTGGAATTATGTTCAGTCAATTGTCATAAATTAGAGTTATGAAATTTTACAGCATGGAAAGAGGCCTTTCTGCCCATATACCCACATTGATCATCAAACACTTATCTACTCCAGTCCAATTTCCCAGCACTTGGCCCATGTGTTGTATGCTATGGCACTTCAAGTGATCTTCTACATAACTGCTAAAATGTTGTGATGGTTCCCACCTCAACCACTCTTTCAGGCACTGAGTTCCAGGTATCACCCCCATCCTCTGAATGAAAAAAAACATTAAATCCTCACCAAACCTCTTGCTCCCTAGCTTAAATCTATGGCCCAAGATAACTTGCCCCTCTACCAAGGAGAAAAGATTCTATCTACCTACTATCTCTATGCCCTTCATAATTTTGTATATCTCAAAACAAGTCCCCCTCAGCACTTTCTGCTCTAAGAAAATATGCCCCCAGCCTATCTAGTCTCTCTGCATAGCTGAAATGCTTCAGCTATGCTAAGCAACAAACTGGTGAATCTTGTCTTCATCCTCTCTAACGCAATCAGATCCTTCCTATAATGTGCAACCAGAACTGCACACAGTACTTCAGCTGTGGTCTAACTAACTGTCTTAACTGTATCATAATTCCCTGCCCTTGTATTCAATGCCCCTACTAAGAAAGGCAAGTATTCCATTTACCTTCTTAACCACCTCTCAACCACTTGTCCTGTTACTTCAAGGATCTGTGGACATGCGTAACAAGATCCCTTTAATCCTACATAAGAACATAAGAAACAAGAGCAAGCGTAGGCCATCTGGCTTGTTGATCCTGCTGTGCCATTCAATAAGATCATGGCTGATCTTTTTGTGGACTCAGCTCCACTTACCAACCCACTCATCATAACCCTTAGTTCCTTTACTGTTCAAAAATCTATCTATCTTTGCCTTAAAAACATTCAATGAGGTAGCCTCGACTGCTTCACTGGACAGGGAATTCCACAGATTTACAACCCTTAGGGTGAAGAAGTTCCTCTTCAACTCAGTCCTAAATCTGCTCCCCCTTATTTTGAGACTATGCCCCCTAGTTCTAGTTTCACCTGCCAGTGCTTCTATCTTATCTATTCCCTTCATAATTTTATACGTTTTTATAAGATCCCTTCTCATTCTTCTAAATTTCAAAAAGTATTGTCCCAGTCTACTCAATCTCTCCTCATAAGCCAACCCTTTCAACTCCAGAATCAACCTAGTGAATCTCTTATACATCCCCTCCAGTGTCAGTACATCCTTTCTCAAGTAAGGAGACCAAAACTGTACACAGTACTCCACGTGTGGCCTCACCAACACCCTATAAAGCTGCAGCATAACCTCTCTATTTTTAAACTCCATCCCTCTAGCAATGAAGGACAATATTCCATTTGCCTTCTTAATTACCTGCTGAACCTGTTTTTTGAGATTCATTGTCCTATGTACTTCCTAGGGACCTACCATTCATTGTATACTCCCTTGCCTTGCCTTGCCTTGGAAGCATTCTTTACCCAATGTAGAAAGTGACTTCACACCTACAGCAATGTGGTTGACTCTTAAACCCCCTCGAAAATGACAGTTAGGGATGGGAAAAACATGCTGGAATGCCCACATCCCAGACAAATATAAAGGAAGATAAACTAACTGCCTCAGTTCGTGTGTGAATAATGGTTATTTGGATGAGACACTGGACAGTACCATCAAGGAGTTAAGATAGGGTGAAAAAAGTGATAGGAAATACACGAAAACACACAAGATCATTCTGCATGCAACGTGAATGTCACACCTTCCAGATTGCAATACTGGCAACACTTCAATAGTATTGAAAGGTCCTGAGGTAGACAAGGTGCTATATAAATACAAGCTCTTTCTTCTACTGCCTATGTGCCAGCTTTTTGCAATAGTCTGCACCTGGTTTGCTTTCCATCCTGGTGAATTAGAAAGAAGAAAGAGACTAAACAAGAAAAGGAGAGGATAAGGGAGGGATAAGATTATTTTATGTAGATACTTTCAACTACTACAAATGGTGCCAGAAATGTGTGGAGTCAGGATAGGATGAGATACTGCTGACATCACCTGACTGCTCTAGGGTGGGGTTGAGGACCATTTCCCCTCTTTATCTCATTCATTCCATGCACAAAATCTTACATACTTTTTTTTTAGTAAAATAAAGAATGCATAAGCTTAATGGTAAGTCCAATTTATTAGCTCTATGAAGATTACTTTTAATGTTTAGTAGAAAAGACTAAAATTACAGGTTATTTCTCTGTAGCATGCAGGATTCATCATGCTAATAGCCTAAACTCATTATTCCTGGTCTTTGAAGAGAGAGGAAAGCATTCAAGTACTTGCATTAATGGTAACAGGCCTGGTTCAGTACATATAGTTAATCAAACAATAAACTTGAGTTGTTTCAAATTATACCACTCAAAGGGTTAAATGGTAAAATATTTGTGCATGAAATGTTCAAAGATAGCAAAGCAGTAAAAGTGTGTGGGAATGCAACCAGATTGCACTGATAGGCCTGAAATTGAACTCGGCTCGCACTGAGCATGAGGCTTAGCAGAAAGTTAATGAACTGAAAGCAACCTTGATCAGTGAGTCAGAGACTGGGATGCGGAGCACTACCCTCCCATGCTGCCAACCTTTGCTATGACATTCATCAACATCCCCCCTTGATCTCTCAACCACAACACACACACAGGTTTTCTAATCGGTTTCTAGGCCTGAAGCACATCTCCCAATCCTTCAACATTATGTCGAACACCATCTAACAAGAGATATTCCTTTGAGACAGTTATGGTAATAGTTAGGCAATTAGACATAATGCAGAATTTTATCAGTGTGTTAAACAAACAAAAAACAAAAATGAAGAAATCCACCGAATGGTTTGATAGAAAAACACTAGACTAAAAAGGAAAGAAGAGCTACAAGTGGCAAACCTATATGAAAACAAGGGTAAGCTCACAAGAAAGTTATGGTAATTAAGATTATACAGTCCATCTAAATACATTCATGCAGAAAAGGCTTACAGTCCTCACATCATATCATGAAGCCACTTAAAGCACAGCTGGCGGTCCGTCAGTGCTGATTCTGTCAGTTTTTTTAAGCCCAGACTAATCACAATTTCTAAGTTTCTTTCCAAAGCCCTCTAGCTGTAGCTCTCCTTCAACTGTCTCTTTTTATATGCATTCATGGGAGTTACTGATGGCTAATCTGAGTTTAATGCCCATTCCTAATTGCTCTGAAGAAGATGGTGGTGAGCCAACTTCTTGAACTATTGCAATCGTTGGGCATAGGGACATCTGCAATGTTATTAGGAAGGCAAGATTTCTACCTAGCAACAGTTAAGGAATGCTGATATATTTTCAAGTCAGGATGGTGTGCAGGTTGGAGGGGAATGTGCAGCTGATGGTGTTCCCATTGCATCTGCTGCCCCTGTTGTTCTAGGTAGAAGTCATGGGTTTAGAAGGTGGTTGAAGAAGCCTTGGTATGCTAATGCAGGGCATCATTCCCTGAATAGTTTTTGTACTTTCACCTTGCCAACTTTACGAGGGCAACTGTTTTAAATACTGTCTGTGCCTTCTTTTGCTACTGTATTTTTATTCACTTCCTTTATTTGTCAATTAAATACTTATAAGATAACACCTCAAAATTCTCTTCAAGGTCAATATACCAAGTTTCTCTAGATTCTCCTCATAGGTTAGACCTCTGAAGCTATGCATCGGCCTTATGACTTTGTTACATAGGCATTAGGGCTTCAAAGACACTCTGGAATCTTTGTAAATGGAACTGGTTGTGATATTCCAGGTGCAATCTGACCAGAAGCTGTTACAATCCGGCTTTCACACTGTTTTATTTTTGATCACAATTCGGTATTATGTTAACTTTGTGATTGTATTAACTAGACGTGCAGCAGCAATTTAGTGCATTCAAATATGATCTGAAAAGGACTCCAGTACCTTAAGATGGTCTGATGGAGTCACTGTATGGCTTGAATTTTACTGGAGGTGGGCTGGCTAACAAAAGACCTTGTAATGAGGTGGCAGGAGGTGTTGTGACAGGAGCTGACTTCTTCCTTTCAACATTGGACATTACCAATTACTGGATACCTCCAGTATAATTAAACCAATTAAGTGGCTAATTAATAGCATATTCTTGCCCATGCTGGAATTTTACATCAGGAGGGATGAGCACCATATCAGGAGGCCACCAGGTAATTTCTTGTGGCTTCCCAACTGAATTCTAGGCATGTGGACGGAACAGTGCTCCCTTCATGAGAAGCCTATGGGTGGAAAGGGGCATCTTCACAACTTTGGCACTGCTGGAGGGTGCATAGCCCAGTGGCTGAGACATGTTTCTTGGGCCCCAGGGTTGTAAATAAGAAAAACTGGCTATCTTCCTGCAGCCTTCAGGTGTGCATCAGAGGTTGCTAAACTGCCAGGCCTCTAACCAGATAACTCTGATGAAAAACCAGGGAACTATACACTGGTGGGCAATTTGTTGGAAGGGATCCTGAGGGACAGGATTTATGTATTTGGAAAGGCAAGGACTCATTAGGGATAGTCAAAATGGCTTTGTGTGTGGGAAATCATGTCTCACTAACTTAATAGAGTTTTTTGAAGAAGTAGTGAAGAGGATGGATGAAGGCAGAGCGGTGGACATGATCTATATGGACTTCAGTAAGGTGTTCAACAAGGTTTCGCATGGTAGACTGGTTTACAAGATTAGATCGCATAGAATACAGGAAGAATTAAGCCATTTGGATACAGAACTGGCACAAAGTAGGAGACAGAGGGTGGTGGTGGAGTGTTGCTTTTCAGACTGAGGCCTGTGACCCAGCGGTGTGCCACAAGGATCAGTGCTGGTTCCACTGCTTTTTGTCATTTATATAAATGATTTGGATGTGAACAAAGGAGGTATGGTTAGTAAGTTTACAATGACACCAAAATTGGTAATGTACTGGTCAGCCAAGAAGTTTACCTCAGAGTACAATGGGACCTTAATCAGATGAGACGGTGGGCCAAAGTGTGGCAGATGGAGTTTAATTTAGATAAATGTGAGGTGCTGCACTTTGGAAAGGCAAATCAGGGAAGAACTTAAACACTTAATGGTAAGGTCTTTGGGAGTGTTGCTGAACAAAGAGACGTTGGACTGCAAGTTCATAGTTCCTTGAAAGTAGAGTCGAACCAGTCGAAAGTAGAATCAGTTCCTGACCCAAAACGTCAGCTTTCTTGCTCCTCTGATGCTGCCTGGTTTGCTGTGTTCCTCCAGCTCCACACTGTGTTAACTCAGACTCCTGCATCAGCAGTTCTTACGATCTCATAATGAAGAAAGTATTTGGTATGCTTGCCTTTATTGGACAGTGCATTGAGTATTGGAGTTGGGAGGTCAAATTGCAGCTGTATAGGATATTGATGGATTTATTGTCACTTGTACCAAAGTACAGTGAAAAGCTTTGTTTATGAGCAGTGCAGGCAGATCATAATAAGCAAGGATATACAGATCAAAAAGACTTAGACTGACCCATACAGGCTACATTGCATAGGCCATGCACTAGGTGAGATGAACATTAGCAAGATCATCATTATTTGAGGCTAGAGAGTCCATTCATCAGCCTAATACTGACTGTGAAGAAGCTGTTCCTGAACCTGCTGGTGCATGTGTTCAGGCTTCTTTATCTTCTGCCTGATGGAAGAGATTGTAGGAGATCATTACTGGGGTGCGATGGGTCTTTGATGTTGGCAGCCTTTCCAAGCTGTATAAATGGAGTCCATGGATGGAAGGTTGGCTTCTGTGATGGTTTGGGCTGTGTGCACCATCTTCTCCAGGACACTAGTTAGGCCACTTTTGGAATGCTGCATTCAATTTTCGTCTTCCTACAACTTGAAAGGGTTCAGAAAAGATTTACAAGGATGTTGCCAGGGTTGGAGGGTTTGACCTCTAAGGACAGGCTGAATAGGCTGGAGCTATTTTCCCTAGAACATTGGAGGCTGAGGGGTGACTTTATAGAAGTTTATAAAATCATGAGGACCATAAATAGGGTGAATAATCAAGGTCTTTTCCCCAGGGTAGATTTAAAAAGGACCTAAGGGACAACTTTTTCACGCAGAGGGTGGTGCGTGTATGGAATGAGCTGCCAGAGAAAGTGGTGGAGGTTGCTACAGTTACAACAATCAAAAGGCATCTGGATGGGTATATGAATAGGAAAGGTTTAGAGGGATACGGGCCAAATGCTGGAAAATGGGACTAGATTAATTTAGGATATCTGGTCGGCATAGTCGAGTTGGACCGAAGGGTCTGTTTCCATGATGTACAGCTCTATGACTGTATGTGGGCTGCCATCTTCAATTGGATGATGGTCCGGGGTGGTCACCCATTTAAATGTCCACATGGGGTTGATGTACACCCAAGATGGCTGAGGGAAGTAAGGCTGGAAATCAGCTTTTCAAGGTCTATTAGGGATTGGCAAAAAATGCTGGCCCAGCCAGTGACATCTACCTCCTATGAATAAAAAAGAATCTTCCAACTCCCTCTTAGATATAGGAAAGGTGCCAGAGGAATGAAGATTTGCAAATGCTACATCCATCTTCTTAAAAGGCAGAGGGATAATCTGAGAGATGCCACTGAGAGAACTTTTTAAAAGACAATAATCTGGGAAAATTTAATAGACAATGAAACTAACGGATTAATTAATGTAAGGCAAAATGGATTGATTATAGGCAAGAGAGCATCATAGGAGAAGGAAGCCTTCCTGCTCCTATGATGCTGCTTGGCCTGCTGTGTTCAACCAGCTCTGTACATTGTTATCTCAGATTTTCCAGCACCTGCAGTTCCTACTATCTTTGATTATAGGCAAGTTGTGTTCACTTACCTAGGCTGCAATACATTATATCAAAGGTCAAATGAAACATAATTCAGAAAGTCAAGAAACAATCAGGATTTTAGTAACAGACTTAGGAACACATTGATAGGTACATGAAATGGGTACACATAGGACAAATGAAAATTAACATGGAGAAGTGTGAACTAATTCATTTTGGGACAAAGGTAAGTAAAATTTGTTTGAAAACAGTTAATTACTAAAATCTGCAATAAATTGCCAGAATGAATGGTGGAAGCAGATTCAAAATTAATTTTCAAAAGAAAATTGGGAAATATTTAAAGGGGAAACAAGTTCAGGGTTCTTGGAAACAGCAAGGGAGCAAGATTAATTAGGAGCTTATGGAAGCACAATGGACCAAATGGCCTGCCTCTGTGCTACATCACCCTAGGATTCTTTGAAGAATCCCTTTGACTTTTTGACAAGTGATATTTATTAACTATCTTCCTTAAAATGGCCTAGTGGTATTATCACTAGCCTATTAATCCAGAAATACAGGCAACATTCAGGGGACCTGGGTTTGAATCCTGTCATGGCAGTTGCTGGAATCGGAATTGATTAAATAAAAAATGAACTACTTATGCACTGGAAGAACAAAACTAATGAACAAACATGAAAAAAAGGGTAACTTTTTTACGATGGTAGGATCAGGTATTTGGGAATGGGAGAGAAAGAAGGGCATTTGGATAAATGAGCACCTCTTCATATATACTATTAAAATATGTTCAGGAGGTTCAGCATCAGCTTAACAAGCAAATGGATTAAAACAAGTGGGGAAAAAAAACTGCTCGAATGCTATACTGATTAGATTGACTGTTTCTGGGCTGCCATTTTGTTGCATTATGCTATGCTGTCCCACTTTTGCACACTATCTCTAGCACTGAAATGTAAATATAAAGTTGAGAATTGGCCTGGACTTTATTAATAGTTTTTCTTAGAACTGAAAATTTTTCCACCATCCCCATGGTCCTTTTATTTCAAATACAATTCTGCAGTTCTTACCTCTTCCACCTGTGATCTTTTCTGTGGTTTGATGACAAGATAATGCAGAGACATGAATAATTGAAATGTTCCCCTTAGTGAGCAAATTTCTAGAATTACTCTCCAGAAATATCAAACTGGATGGAGTGTGAGACATGTTTCCAAAGCCTCATCAAGACAAATTCAAAAATGCCAAATTTCAAATGATCAAAACAATCAATACTAGAGGAGAAAGAGTCCTTGATCCTCGATCCTTTTGTATATTACCTGGGAGTTTGGGAAGCCTGTTGCTCCCCTTTGCTTGCTATGGCAATGCTCAGCCAATTAGAGTCAACACGCCAACCAACCAGCACCTATTTCTCTTACAGTATAATTTATTGTGATTGTTTGTTTGATACTTAGCGTTCATACATTTCTCATGATGAAAAGCTTCAGCAACATATCTCTTCTTTTCAGCATTACTCAAGTTCTGGTTCGGGTGGATATTTGGATGGGATGAAATGGGCTATGGTATCCATACACATGGATGGGTTAAATGAGCTGTATTTGGTGCTAATCCTTTGATCTTGGAGTTCTACTACAAACTCAAGATATTTCATCTTGATTCACTTTGAGCTTAACATTACTTGAAAGCGGCTACACCATGTGTTCGAAAAATAGGAAATATTTGTGGAACCTTTTTGTGATCTGAAACACTGCCTTTCAGATGAGATGTACATCTGCTTTCTCAGGATGAATTAGAACCCCATGGCAGTTTTTCCCCCCAGGAGCAGTAACACATTCCTCCACAGCAATTTGAACAATATTTACACTTCAACAATGTTCACTAGATATCTGGTCATTATTGCGCTGCTGTGAACACATTAGTCATGCATTTCCTACAGCAGCAGCACAAACTAGGTGGCCTGAATCACCTATTTCTGTATTACAACTTTTTACGGAATTATGACAGTACCTACATTACTAATCAATTAGATAGCAAGAACTGCAGATGCTGGAATCAGAGATAACAAAGTGTGGAGCTGGAGAAACACAGCAGGCCAGGCAGCATCAGAGGAGCAGGAAAGTTGACATTTCAGGTTGGGACACTTCTTCAGAAATGTGTAGGGGTTTTCAGAAATAAATAGTGACAGGAGGGGTCAGGCTAGGAAAGGTAGATGAGATGGTGATGGGTGAATGCATGTAGGCAGAGGTCGGGATTGGTTAGTGAGGTGGGAGTGGCGGATAGGTGGGCCCCCAACACCTTTCCCTGCAACCGCAAGAAGTGCTACACCTGCCCCTACACCTCCCCCCTCGCCTCCATTCAAGGCACAAAACAAACTTTCCACATTAGACATACATCTGTCAACTTGGTCTACTGCATCCGCTGCTCCCGATGTGGCCTCCTCTCCATCGGTGACACCAAGTGAAAGCTTGGAGACGGCTTTGTAGAGCATTTGCACTCTGTACTTGACAAGCAACAACACCTTTCAGTCACAAAACATTTTAACTCCCCTCCCATTCCCTGGGTGACATGTCCATCCTGGGCCTCCTCCGGTATCACAATGACGCCACCCGCAAACTGGAGGAGCAGCACCTCATATTCTGCCTTGGCGGCCTACAACCCGATGGCCTGAATGTGCATTTTACCAGTTTCAAAATCTCCCCATCCCTGCCTCCTTGACCTGACACAACCTATCCATCTTCTCTCCCACTTATCCACCACTCCCACCTCACTGACCAATCCCCACCACTCCTACCTACACTCACCTATCACTTTCCCACCTGCCTGGCCTGCTGTGTTCCTCCAGCTCCACACTTTGTTATCTCTTATTGCTAATTAATTGGTTGTTTGAAATCTGCACTAGTTTAGAAACTGTTAAATCTCTAACTCCTTCCAGTTTTCACAAAGTTCACTGATCTGAAACAAAGCTGTAATTTTCCCATGTTCAGATCAAATCAAAAAGCAGGAAGTTTAGTGGAGGGAAACCTGTGGCCTACTTTGTCAGAAAGCCCATCAGACCATATATGCAGCTGACTGGCTGCCAGCAGGCTTTCTACCAGGATTACCAATGTAGGTTAGCAAGTTCTGCCTGCTGGCATTTTCAGAATTTGACAGGGGCTGTGAGTGTTGCTGTGGCACCATGGCTCTAGACCTTGAAATAGAGGATCAGCAGTGGGATAGTTAAATGCTGTTTGGATTAGGGGGCCTCTGGGTGGGGTGTTCACAAGCAGAGGAAGAGGTAAGGGGGACGTTGTTCATAGTAAGGACAGAGGAGTGTGTCAGCCCTTTTTTTTAGGTTCAGTCTCACAAAGTGCACAAATTAAAGCAGATTGAGGGACCCTCCCACTAAACTGAATTTGCTTGCACTTGTTTACCAGAATTTTTTTCTCCTCCAGCCTGGAGCTGAAATAATTGCAACCCAGGTGGGACAAGACCTGTAAGTGGTCACTGATTGATCAATTAAGGGCCTTAATTGGTTGCAGGTCAGGAAGGTCAACGATGGCTCTTGCTACCTAGAACTTAATTTTTTAAGAGGCGAGTATCTCCTTGGTACCAATCCACTTGATCATTTGCCCTTCCCACCACCTTTCCTGCTAATCATGGCCATTCAAAACCACTTTGTTTCTCACTCCACAGATGCTCCCTGGCCTGTTGAGTGTTTCCAGCACTTTTGTTTTAGTTACAAATGGACTCTTCCGGGTTCACAGACAGAAGTGAAATCGATAAGCCCCAACAGTAATGAGGAAACACCCGTAACAGTGTTGCCAGCTATGGTTACATGCTTATTTTAATTTTGAAACTCACTAACAAGATGTTAATGTCCATCTGCTCCCATACTCACTTCTTCCTCTCTCTTTCCCGGCATCATTAACACTTGCTGGAATCCTGCTCATAAGAAACAAAAATAGAAAATGCTGGAAAATTTTAGCAGGTCTGGCAGCATCTGTGGAGAGAAATCAGTTAATGTTTCAGGTCCAGTGATCTTTCTTCAGAACAGAAAAAGGATCTAAAGAAAGGTCTCTGGACCTGAAACATTAATTCTGATTTCTCTCCATGGATGCTGTCATAGCTGCTGACCTTGACCAGAATTTCCTGTTTCTGATTTCCAGCATCCATAGTTCTTTGGTTTTTCCTGCTCATAAAAGCCAGCTACCTTCTAGTACCTAACTTAAGTGACTTTTCAGCGAGCAATTCTACCATAGAGCACATTTCAACTGATCCTAATTCTATCCTTCGCCAATATCCAGACATCATTGCCCATCAACAGGGATCAACGTAACCAATAGGAATGACATTACTGATTGATCAATTAAGGGCCTCTTTAGTCCTAAACGTAAAAGAAAGTTCCTAAGCCCACAAGGCAAGTGGGTCATTTTCTATGAAATGATTTGAACTGAACTTCTTTATCTGATTCTGAAAAATTCGGCTTTAAATGAAATAATTTGTAGGAAGATTATTGTGTTCTTTAGTCCAGACATTTCACATCAATTAATACTATTTCCAACGTTAAAAATACAATGTTAAAAATTAGAGAAACTCCACAATTGTTGAGTGCAGTTTTGAACTCACTTATTTTGCATGTTGTTCAAGGAACTTTGAGAGCTAATTAAAACTCTTCATGTGAACTGTTTTAACAGGACCAATTTTTCTTAATTTTCTTAGAAGAGCAAACCACAGTTGCCATTATTATTGTACTTTACAGACAAAGGTTTACTATTATCTTAAAGCTATGTAAGTGATAAAGTAATTCATCATGTTAAATGAAGAAATACGGTCATTTGGTTACATTTTTGGTCAAAGTCTGTCAGTCTGTACATGTTAACTCTCTGCTATGTGTACATCTGATTGAACGTGTGCACCAGCTGCAAGCAGACATCAAAGCTGTGGTGTATGAGGAAAGCAAGAAACAGTATTTGAGGCTCCACTGTGTTACAATCTCAGTGTTTATCTAATGCTGTTTCCAACCAATCACAGTGACTCTCTACTATGAATCATGTTTACTTCCTACTGATTCAAACTGATTTGCCAACACTACCCACATTCACTTCCTACCGATCCAAAACATCAAGCATGGAAAACTAACACCCTTGCATCAGCATTTGCAGCAATTGTGTCAACAACCCTGTTTCTGCTGTGGATGGCAAAACCCCTGGATACGCGTGATGCAAAAATCGTCATGCTTCAAGAACAAGGGAGACTGCATTAATTGCAACAGTTATTGAAGCATTCGCCCTGCTGAGCATCATGGGAAAAGTATTTGCCCTTGTTGCCCTCATCAGACTGTGGATCCTGGTTGTACACAAATGCCCCAAATATGATTGTTGTTTCAGAACTGGAAGATCTACAATTGATGTGATTTCTCAGTCTGGTAGCTGCAAGAGAAATGTTGTGAACATAGAACCAACTTTGATTCATATAATTTGGTCAGTGGCAGAGAGGGTATTATCCAATGCTGACTACAATTTCAATTATCACTTGCCATGTTACGATGGAGCCTTTGTACTTTTCAATGCCAGCTGCAATAGTGATGCGTGGATATGCAGTATCAGGCGAAAATTGTTGAATCAAATTCAGCACAGCCATACCCCCATTTTTCGAGATGAATTGAAGACAAACTTCTTAAGGGCTGTCCTCACTTTATTGACATTTATTGTTTTAAATGGAACCATCAACTGCACAACTTCGTACAAACAAGATTAGGCTAACTTGGTCCTTCCACACTACTCTGCCATTCAATAGCCGCATGGATGATCTGATTTTAACCTCAACTCTACATTCCTGCATACTTTTAATCTTGCATCCCCTTGATAATCAAGAATCTATCTACTTCTGCCTTAAAAATATTTAAAGATTCCATAGGCTTTTGGGAAATGAATTCCAAATACTTTCAACTGTGAGGGGAAAAAAAAAGTTTCCTCATCTCTGTCTTAATTTAGAGTCTCCTTATTTTTAAAATATGACCCTAGTTCTTGTGTCCCAAAGAGGAAAGCTTTTTTCTATGTCCACCAATCAAGTCCCCTCAGCCTCCTCGATGTTTCAATTAAGTCAGCTTTGACTTTGACTCTTCTAAACATCAGAGGATACAGGCCTAGCCTGTCTCACCTTTCCTTATAAGACAATCCATTCATTTCAAGTATCTGTCTAGGAAACCTTCTGTGGAATGCTTCCAATGCTTAACATCCTTCTGTAAGTATGGTCACCAGTACTGTACGCAGTACTCCAGATGGGGTCTCACCCCTTATATCTGAAGCATAACCTCTCTACCCTTGCATTCAATTCCCCTTGCGATAAAACATAACCTTCTGCCTGCCTTCCTGATTACTTACTGTACCTGTGTAATAACCTTGTGTAATAACCTTGTGCAATTCATGCACCAGAACACCTGGATCTGGATCGCTCAGTATTCAGAGCTCTACAACGTCTCACTATTTAGATGTTTTTTTTGTATCCCTTCTGTCAAATAAATCACACTTACCCACATTATACTCCATTAGCCACATTTTTGCCCACTCACTTTACCTATCTATATCCCTTTTTAGGCTCCTTATGTCCTCTTCACAACGCACTTTCCCACCTATCTTTGTGTCATCAAAAAATTTAGCTACCATACCTTTGAATCCTTAATCTAAATCATTAATATAAATTCTAAAGAGTCGAGGCCCAGCACTGACCAACTGCTGTGGCATATCACTAGTGTTGTCCTGCCAACCTGAAAAAGACCCATTTACTGCTTGCTGATCACCTGCCAATCTTCTATCCATGCCAAAATGTTACTCCCTACACAATGAGCTTTTATTTTCTGCAATAACCTTTGATGTGGCACCTTATCTAGAAATCTAAAAGCAACACATCCACTGGTTCCCCTTTATCCACAGCATAAGTTACTTCTTCAAAAGACTACAAGAAATTACTTAAATGTGATTTCCTTTTGACAAAATCATTTTGGCTCAGCTGATTACCGTCAATTTATACAAGTGCCCTGTTATAACATCTTTAACAAACGCTTTGAATGTTTTCCCCATGACATATGTTAAGCTAATTTCTTACTTTCTGCCTCCCTCCCTTTTTGAATAAAAGAGGTACATTAGCAATTTTCCAATCTATGTTACCTTCCACGAACCCAATGAGTTTTGGAAAATTAAAACCAATGCATCAATTATTTCACTGGCTACTTCTTTTGAGACCCTAGGATCAAATACGTCAGGAACTCAGGAGTTCTCAACTTATAGTTCTGACAATTTACCCAGTACTAATTCCCTGATAACTGTCATTTTCTTGAGCTCCTCCCTCCCTTTCATTACCTAATTTACAGCTATTTTTGAGATGACTGTTGTATCCTCTCTATGCAAATATTTGTTCAATTTGTCTACCATCTCTTTATCCTCTGTTAATTCCCCAAACTCATTATCTTCAGGACCAATACTTACTTTAACTTATTTTTAACTATCAGAAGAAACTTTTCCTATTTGTTTTTATATTTTTGCTAACTTTCTCTCGTACTCTAATTTTTCTTCCTTATTAATCTTTTGTACTTCCTTGCTTTTTAAAAATATTCTGTCTAATGTTCTGACCAGCCATCTATCTTTGTAAATTATATATCACTTCTTTGACATTAATACAATCTATGACCTTTTTTAGTTAACCATGGATGTTGCAACTGTCCTTAAGAAAAATTCTAATTTGTTGGAATGTATCTATTGTGCGCTTTCTGGAATACCTGCTAATTGTTTGGCCTGTGTCTCTATTGACCTATTCCTTAACCTAATCTGTCAGTTCACTTCCATTAGCTCAGCTTTCATGCCCTCATAACTGCCTTTGTTTAAATTTAAAAATAGTAGTTTTGCATCCACACTTCTCTATGTATGTAAATTTAATCATATTATGGTTATTGCTACATAAGGACACTATCGCTATAAGGTCAGTAATTAATCCTATTGCACTGGTCAAAATTAGTCTAGTACAATCTGTTTTCTGTTTGGTGTCATAACATGCTGATCTAAGAAACTCCCAAAAACATGCAATGATTTTCTGTTGTATTACCCTGATGTACTTATGTAAGGTATGATTTGTCTGGTTAGCACACAAAACAATACTTTTCATTGTATCTCAGTTCATGTGACAATAATAAATCAAATGAAATATGCATTCAAATACAGTGTCTTAAGTTTTGACCTTTTATTATTTTTGTAACGTTTAATCTTACATGCTGATTTGCTCTTAGATGTGTTTTCTGTCCCTTCCTATCATTGTCCGTTTAACATTTTGAACATTGATTCTCATGTTTGTCTTTTTACCACTTTTTTATTCACCAAACTGTCCCAAATTCGGGCCTTGCCTGCACTATTTAGTTTAAAATCCACTCTATTTCTCTAGTTACGGTGTGTGTAAGAGCACCAATTCTAGTACGGCCCTTTCTCATGGACAGTGCACCCCCAAAAGTGTTCAGTACATCCCTCCACTCAGATGGTGTTCACACCTTCTCTCTGACTTGGATAGTAATCACCCTCCTCCATCCCCTTACCGGCGTTCACCTCTTTCACTCATCTCTGACCCTGACGATGCCCCACCACTCCCTCAACCTGACAGCATTCACTCCTCCCACCCTTTTACCCATGAAAATACAAAAATACTCAAATGTCCATACCCAAAGCCCTGACTGTGCTGACTCTTCTAGACAGGAGGTAGAGATTCCAGAAGATGAGTCAGGAGAGGGAGCGCAGGAAGAGGTGAACACTGTCCTGTGGCAGCAGGGGTTGAGCCCTATCTGGTGGATGGGGAATGAACACTGCTGGGTGTGGAGGGTGGAAGTTGCTTTGGGTGCTGGACTGCTTTGATAATTCAACTGATCTCCATTTGAGTTACCCTCCTGAGCATCTTTTACCCCTGCTATGAAAAACTCTAAGTAAATTTGTGTAAAAATCTGGATACATGCAGGGCAAACAGCTCCAGTCAGTGTGATTCTGGCTATCTGATATCACTTATATTGGAATTATGGAGCAATCGTGCAACATAAAACCAGCAATAAGAAATAAAGTCAAAGGCCTCTCACTGTATTGGAAGATCTGGAACAATATTTTGCCTTCATTGATCTCATCAAGCTGCTCAAACACGTGAATAGAAGTGATTAATTTTAAGCTGCTGAAAAAAAGCCCATAGAAGCTGCTCAGTTTATAATAAAAGGACAAAACTTAAGGCACTGTATTTGAATGCACATTTGATTTGATTTATTATTGTCACATGAACTGAAATCCATAATGATATGATGACTCAGGTCAGTTATGACAGGGCAACGCTAGGACCCTTTATGATCTGCACTGGGTAAAACAGAACATTAGCACCAACACTTCTTGGCAAATTCTTTTCTTCGCTGCTGTCCTTTGCCTTCAGATCATCTACAGAGACTGTCTTCTTAAATACCTGGACTGAGAGAAAAGCTGTTCAGTCTTGCTTGCCTGAGATTGAAAGCTGTGCAAAGTATGCAGAGATCTGCCTTGTCCTGATGATGTTGCACTAGCATTCCGAATTGAAGAACCCCTTCAGCAGCAAAAGAACAGAACCTTTCATACCTATGAAGAGTTTAGTTTGGCAATCAGCATCAGCAAGACAAATATCATAGAATCCTTACACTGTGGAAGCAGGCCATTCAGCCCAATGAGTTCACACCACCTCTCCAAAGAACACCCTGCCCAGACCCACACTCCTGCCCTTCCCCTGTAACCCTGCATTTCCCATGGCTAATCCAGCTAGATCGCGCATCCCTGGACACTATGGACAATTTAGAATGGCCATTCCACTTAACTTGCACATCTTTGGACTGTGGGAGGAAACCCACGTAGACACGGGGAGAATGTGCAAACTCCACACAGACAATCGTCCGAGGCTGGAATCGAACGTAAGTCCCTGGCACTGTGAGACAGCAGAGCTAACCACCGAGCCACCATGATCCACTATGTTGCCATATCATCTAACAGCAATACAATGTAACTGTGGAGGTGCTTGATTGCTTCACATATCGAGGCTCCACCTTCACCAGTGATCTGTCACTTGATGCTGAACTTAAAACACACATCATAAAATCTGTTGCTGTTATGTCCATGCTGAATGAGACTGCATGGAACTAAGAACACTAGTCTATCAGTCTACAAAGTCTATTTTCTCAATGCATTCCTCTACAGTAGTGAGATCTAGACAACATCTTCCAAGAGAAGAAAAGGCTTCACAGTTTCCACTTTCATTGTTTCTGATTGTTCCTTGGAATTTCTTGGGAGGCCAACATCAGTAATTCAGAATTCCTGGAGGATGCTAACTCCATCAGCATTCACTCAATACTAAGTCAACAAGATTGACTATTTTCGTTGGATGGATAATGGCTTTATACCCAAAGACTTTCTTTCAGGTGAAACGGCCACTGGATCATGACCTTCTGGGCTTCCATACCTTCATTACAAGGACACCCACAAGTAACATGCGAAGATTGAAGACATTATCTCCCACGTGTCAGCATCTGCCGCAGACGACTGTGACCTCTGAAGGCTGACTGTTTGGAAGAGCATCGGAACAGGTAAGAAGAAATGGAAGCTCAGTGGACTGAGAAGAGAACAAGGGAAAACAAAGACAAACAAATCAAGCACCTTCTCAGCTCACTGTCTTCCTCTGTAGCAAAGGGGCTCCTGAACCACACCAACTGACTAGTTCAAACCATTTTCTTACGAGATGGAAGGCTGCCACACATGACCTAAATCATTCAGCTGCAACCAAGCACCCTTCCTGTTCAAAAGAAGGTTCTCGAGTGACTTTGAGTATAGGAGCTGAGGCATCATGTTCAGCTTATACAGACATTGGTGAGGCCTTTTCTGGAGTACTGTGTACAGTTCTAGTCGCCCTGCTGTACGAAAAATTTATTATTAAATAAAAACCGAAAGAACTACGTTTGGAGCGGGCTTAGAAAAAAATTTACTTGGATATTAATTGGAATGGAGGGTTTGAGTTATAAAGTCAGGCTGAGACTTTTTCATTGGAGTGTAGAAGGTTGAGACATGACCTTATAGAGGTTTATAAAATCATGAGGGGCATGGATAAGGTGAACAGCAAGAGTCTTTTCCTTAGAATGGAGGAGTTCAAAATTAGGGGGGCATATTTTTAAGGTGAGAGGAGAAAGGTTTAAAAAGGACATGGGGACAATATTTTTAGACAGAGAGTGGTTCATGTGTGGAATGAACTTCCAGAGGATGTGGTTGATGCAGGTACAGTTACAACCGGACAAGAACATGAATAGGAAAGGTTTGGAGGGATGTGGGCCAAACACAGGCACGTGGGACTAGTTTAGTTTGGGAACACGGTTGGTGTGGACTAGTTGAACTGAAGGGTCTGTTTCAATGCTGTATAACTCTATGATTGTTGTCCTATCTCTGAGCCAGGAGGTTCAAGTCCCACCTGCTCTAGGGGAGTGTCATAACATGCCTGAACAGGTTGATTAAAAATATCTATTTTCATTTTATCCAAACCAATAGGCTATCACTAACCATGTTCACTTCCTATTCATTTCTAACAGTTTACCAGTCATATATTATCTACTAAGCCAAATGAAACTTATCAATTCTATCTATTGCTTATTGACTTACCAATCACACTCCTTTTATATTGGCTTATTAAATTGGTCATTGTGTTCAGTTTCTGTGTACCTTGTTCAAATCAAATTTACTTGGTAATGATTCAAATTGAACGGCAAACAGCATTAGCATCATGTCAATTGAATCAACATCCATTCATTTCCTACTGATTCAAACTGAATCACCTATCCCATTCACCCTATTGATCCAAAACAAGTCACCAAACAAATTTGTGTTTTACTGATATAAATCAGATTATATCTTTGGCAGATACGTCTTGCGATACAATGGTAGTAATCCTGCTTCTGAAGCCCCAGGTTCACAAGCCACTCGCTTCTGAGCTGTGTCATAACACATCCAAACAGGATGATTAAGAAATATTTTTAGATGGCTCTTGTGGTGCAGTGCAGGTGTCTCCATCTCTAAGCCAAGAGACCTGGATTCAAGTTCTAACTGCTCCAGAGGTGTGTAATAACATCTCTGAAGATATTTTCCTCATTAACCTGTTCACCTCTGGAGTAGGTGGGATTTAAACCTGGGTCACCTAGCCCAGAGGTTGGGTACTATCACTGCTATCACAAGATCCCACGACGATCTCTGAAATTTTGATTTTGCAGGATGCAATTCAGCCTCCATGATGTCTATCTATCTCAGACAGTACCCTTCTTTCTAGATATTTTCTAATCAACTGGCTCAGATGTTAATGACACACCTCTGGAGAAGGTGGGATTTGAACCCAAGTCTCCTGGATCAGAGGTAGGGCTACTAAACACTGTACAACAGAAACCATGCACTGTATTCTTGCATCACTGATAATCTATGAAAGGCCTTATGTGTGCCAGTTGACTTGGATGGTAAGAGGAATTTTGAGATATACTTTCTTATTGACCTATTCAGAGATGTGATGACACACATCTTAAATAGGTGGTACTTGAACACTGGCCTCCTGGATCAGAGCAGGGACACTACCACTGCAGCACAAGAGACCAAGTAATAGGTTCTACTGAATGAGATACTTTTAATCAAACTTGTTCAGACATGTTATAACACACCTCTGGAGAAGGTAGGACTTGAAACCAGTTCTTCTGACCCAGATGTAGAGGTACTACCACTGCACCACCAGAACCCAATATCACCTCTGAAATTTTCTAATCAATCTATTCAGAGGTGTTCTTACACACTTTTGGAGCAAATGTGGGACATGAAATCAGCCTCCAGGCTCAGAGGTATGGACACTACTACTGCACCACAAGAACCAATACCATCTCTGAACAGGTTGATTAGAAAACAGCTACACCTGAGCAGCCACCTGAAAGTTATCCCAATGTGTTGGAGGACTAACTGTGGGCACCATGGAATGTTTGCACACCAAATTCAAGGTGTGATTCATCTACAACAGAGAAGTCATGTTGTTCCTCAATTTCGCCCCTTACATCCTGAATGAAGGACACAGGCTTGGAGTATTCCAGGTAGCAGATTGAGAATAACCTTCAAACTAAGAGACTCATATCATTGCTAAATCAAGAAAGGATCAAAACTCTGGGTCTTTCTCATTGCTTCTTTTTTTGGTGAATTCTGTGCTAAATGTGACTATTGTACATTTTGTCAGAGACTGATGTGTACTGCAATGCTAACATCAGACATATAGAAACATTCCTGTCCAATCTTTCAGCCAGAGTAAACAAACACACAAGGGTATTGCATTGTTCAATTCAAACTCTGGCTCCTTTAGACCAAGAGGGAAATGACCAATATGACCAATCCGTCATCTACTCAGGAATTTCCAAAGCACACTATGGCCAATTAGTTCCTTTGGAAGTGACATTTAGTAGGCAACAGAGCAATTGATTGATCTCTTTTGGTGAGAGAGGTTGAGGGCTGAATATTATACAGATTACTGGCAAAATTTCCTTTTCTTAAAACACAGCAGTGGGGAATTGTGTATCTACTTGAAAGATACATAGGACCTCAGCTTAAAAGATTAATGTGTTTAAAAAAAAACATTGGAATGCAACTTGAACCTATAGTCTTCTCACTTAGGGGCAAGCACTCCTCTGGTATACTGAAACCATTACTTCTGGAGGCCCCCACAGAATTTTTCTGACCCTTTTCTATTCTGGATACATATGCCACCCTTCAGCAATATCACTCAAAAACATTGTCAAGTTGCGTGCTGACAACAAACATATCTACTCTCCAACTCTCTTAATCCCTCCACTGCTTCTGTGTTATCAGCTTGTTTATCATATGTATAAATCTGGATGGGTCACACTTTCCTTCAGTTAAGCATTGAGAAAACTGATGGCATTTTACCTGTCCCCAACGCAAACTCCGTTCTCTCAACACCAATTCTATCCACTTTCCAAGGCATACTTTTGTCATCTGCAAACATGATTGTGTCAGAGCTCTTATGACCTATGCTCTCAGCCTACCCTCTGTCAGAAGTTGTATGGAGAGAATAATACAGAGGTAGAAAATGCTGGAAAACACTGAGTGGATCAGGCTGCACTGTTGAAGACAGACAGAGTTTGCCTTTCTTGTTGATGGCCATTCATGAGAATTAAGAAGAATGGGGCTGAGGGTTTCCATTTTTTGTTTTTATTTCAGATTTCCAGCATTGACAGTATCTTCCTTTTACAAAATAAATGCACCTTGGTGTATTTTACCAAAAAGTACTTGAAACTAAGGCTATTGAATGACTTTTTCATAGCGTGTTCCCGTTGAGATGATATGTGCAGGCGACTGACATAAATACAAAAACGGGGAAGAAAATCTATATATAAATAAACAGCCATTTAGTTTTATTCATGTTGAAAAACAGCAGTTCCCACATCCTATTAACAGCTTCATCACAACACGAACAAAAATCTTACAGCCCTCAATTTTTGTTAGTGATTCAATCTTGCAATCTTTTGTCTTGTTGTGCAAAAATGACGAATAACAGCTTAGCTGCCAGACTGATTAATATCTTCCCCTCATTTATGCTGAAGTGCTTACATGAAGAAACAGTCAAATTGGTTGGTGTCACACAAACTAAGATTTATTTGTAGAAAATTGCCTTCGGAAAAAAGGGAGATAAAATAGCAGGGAAATAGAGTGAAGGAGAGGGGTCAACAGTAATCCAAGCACAAGTTGTTTATCTGTGAGATTATGATAAAACTGAGATGGAGTAGAGAGCAGAGTGACACCAAATTCAAGTCAAATAAGGGAAATGAATGCAATGCAACCCGTAGTTAGCTCTTATTTCAAAATCTTTGATGCCAGTTTTTCCCCATTTGCTGAAGATGATTACTTTCTCTTGCTTTCTTTTGTCAAAGTGAAGCAGCCAGACTGAAGGCAGCCTCTTGTAGTAATTGAAACATCAGAAAAGTTAAGGATGAGAAAAGCTGTTGATCTACTTACCTCAGCATTCACAATTTGGCTACAAGCTCCTATGGTGTGTATATCCAATAGTATGACTGGTAAATTATACCAATATTCACCATTCTGTTGTATTGTGAAATTTGTTCAGTATCTCAAGTTTGAATGTTGTAATCTCTGGCTCCATATCCTGCCTGATTTTGTAGTAACATCCAGGATTTAACCTATTCAAGCCATTTAACATTGCCATACCTAATTTTGCAGTCACTGCCTTCTCTCCATGTTTGGAAACTGCTTTTTCAACACTTTTCTCATTTGGAGTTGGAATATTCTCCTCACTCTTCTTTACAAGTTCTCCAGATAGAGTCTCTGCTAATGTGTTCCTGAGGTAGCATTTCCTTCACGTACAATCTGTAATGAAGGTCGAAACTCTTTCCTTATATCCATCTTCGTAAACGGTTTTATGACTTTATTATATAGTGCATAGAGGCAATCTTCCCGTTCTATCTGAAGTGTTTGCAAATAGGAGGTCCTACTCTGAGATATACTCTGCTGCTTGGTCTCCCTTGATTCACTTCTCATGACAGCATAGCTAGAATTGTGCTTGTGATTGACTGCATTGGTAGGAATCATGATTTCAAGCCCAGATTCCAATTTTCTTTGGTTATATTGCAACAAACCAATCACATGTTTCTTAAATGATGAAATTGTACTTACTTCCGCCACTACCCATGGTGGTCCGTTCCAGACTCTCACCACCTTTTGTGTGAAAGAATTGCCCTCTGGACCCTTTTGTATCTTGCCTTTCTCACCTTAAACCTACGCCCTCTAGTTTTAGACTCCCTACCATGGAGAAAAGCTGTTGGTTATCTACCTTATCTATGCCTCTCATGATTTTATAGACCGTTGAAAGGTCACCCTTCAGTCTCCTCGCTCCGGGGACAAAAGTCCCAGGCTATCCAACCTCTCCTTATAACTCAAACTTTCTAGTAGCATCCTAGTAACTTTTTTTCTGCACTTTTTCTAGTTTAATAATATCCTTTCTATTGTGGGGCGACCAGAACTGCATGCAGTACTCCAAATATGGCTTCACCAACATCTTGTACAGCTTCAACAAGACGTTCCAGTTCCTATACTCAATGCTTTAACTGATGAAAGCTAGGAGGCTGAAAGCCATCTTCACTACCCTGCCTACCTGTGACTCCACTTTGAAGGAGCTGAACCTGTACCCGTAGATCTCTTGTTGTTCTATAACACTTCCCAGGGTCCTACCATTTGACTGTGTAAGTCCCGCCCTGGTTCGATCCACCAAAATGCAACACCTTGCATTTATGTAAATTAAACTCCATCTGCCATTCCTCAACCCACTGGCCCAGTTATCAAGATCTCGCTGCATTCCCAGATAACGTTCTTCACTGCCTACTATACCACCAATCTTGGTGTCATCCACAAACTTACTAACCATACCTCCTAAATTCTCATCCAAATCATTTATATAAATGATTAAAAACAGTGGACTCAGCACTGATCCCTGTAGCACACCGCTGGTCACAGGCCTCCAAACTGAAAAACAACCCTCTACCATCACCCTCTGTCTTCTACCATCAAGCCAATAGTTACTCTTAGGGTACTGGATGTACTTTGCAATTTTCAAATATCTTCATGTTTTCTACAAAAAAAAACTACTTTACATCAATGTATTAATGGGTTACAGGACTGGGGTGGAAACTGAGCTTCAAAGTGAATGCTGGTGGGCATCTCAAAAGCTTGCTGTGCCATACTTCCCAAAAGTATTATCAGAATGTGTGACACTGAGTTGCATAACCAATGTAGGCTCACCACCACCTTTTTAAGGGAAATTAAGGATGAACAACACATGCTGGCTTGGATAGAGACACCACATCCCCTGAAACAATAAAAAAGACATTTTGATCAAAAAATAGGTTTTAAGGTTTAAAGAGAGAGAGAGAGGGTATAAAGGCTGAGGGAGGGAATTAAAGAATTTAGGGATTAGGCAGTTGAAGGGACAACTGCAAATTATGCACAGGGTGGCAGAATTAAATTAATCCAAAATCTTGAAGGAATAAACAGTTCATGAAGGTTAAAGATTTAGGGAAGGCCGAGGTCATCACAGAATAGGTGGAACAGCACTAGAATTTGACAGCAAACTTGTGACAGTCATAGAGTGAAGGTATGCTTTGGAGCTGCATGGCACTGTGACAGATTAATGTAGCAGCAGTGGTTTTGTTCTGGTGAGTTATTTGTTGACATGGGGCACAATTACAGGTAGTGTTGATTTTGAGACTGTGTGTGCATAGTGAATCTTAAATTTTCTGTATGTTAAAGAAAAAACTAGCATAAGTATGGAGAAATATGAATTCTGTTTCAGATATAATACATTTTGTGTCCTGGGCAGCAGACATGTATGCAACTTGCTTTCAGTACCTCTTTAAATCTTTTAGTTTTACTTCCTCTCTTCCAATCATTGACAACAAAGTCTTCACCCAAAGAGTGGTGTGCCTGTGGAATTCATTGCCAAAACATTGAATGTATTCAAGAGGTGACTAGATATAGCACTTGGGGCAAATGGGATCAAAGATTATGTGGAGAAATCAGGATTAGGTATTGAGTTGGACAATCAGCCGTAATTGTGAAGCATGGCGGAGCAGGCTTAAAGGGCCGAATGGCCTTCTCCTGCCACTATCTTCTATGTTTCTATGTCTAGTTTTGACCAAGTAATACAATATTCATTGTATGTTCCTACAAGGACTGTAACATGATTGACTGTTAAAATACTTTCCAGGGAAGGCACGCAGGAGGAGCTTTTGTTCAATGTACTCTAATTTTATAGAGCAGAATACTATAGCCATGTAAACTTCTTTTGATTTCAATTAAAATATGGAAAAGTTAATATTTTAAATGTGTCAGTGACTTATCAATTTGCAGAAACCCCTGTGAGAGGCAAAAGTGCTGAGCAGGGGTTGAGATGAAGATTACGTCAATCATACTACAGCAATAGTGAAATCTACACTGACATCATTGACAGTGTATCCAATCCGGCAAGGGGGTGCAATTTTTGGCAGCATTGGGCAACAGTAAAGGCTTAAAGGCTAAACAGCCAATATTACAAACTGTTCAGAAAAAGAGGGATGGGTCAGAAAGAGAAGGCAGAAGAAAGAATGAAGAGCAATGAGGAAGGATAGAGGAAAAAGTAATAGATAAGACAGATAGCAGGAGACAATAAATAAAATCAATGCCTAAAGAGACAAGGTCTTCCCGCTCCCTGGGAGCTATGTTAAGGAGAAACAGTGTCCGTTTGTGGCTGGCGATAATACTTTCCATTCAATGGAGTTTGCAGCTTGCTGATTCATATGATTGCAGGCCGGCGCCCTGCTGGCGAGCCTCTCCAGTGAAATTAAATCCACTCTCTTCAGTTATAAATTATAATGCTCTATAAACAACACTCCCACTGGGAATTGAGAGAGATCTATGCACAGTCCCCTCACTGTTTCTCGCTCTGCTCTTCTGCCACAAACAAGGGAGTACTGTGTGTCTGCAGTAATTTACACACTGTTTGATGTTTCAGATAGAGAATGGGAGTGAGACTGAAACAAAAGACAGAGCTGGAGAGAGAAGGAAAATAGGAAGGAACAAAGAAAGAAGGGCAACAAGTAAACAAGGAAGCATAACAATAAATTGGAACACAGAAATCTAATATAATTTATAAGTGTAAAATATAATTTAAGGGTATAAGGGAAATTGATAAAAAAGCTTTTAATATTCTCATCTTTATTTTCAAATTCCTGTATGATTTTGCTGCTCCCTGAGTAACCTTAAACCCAATAATGCTCCTGCAATCTCCACACTCAAGCAGCTCTGGCCACATGGGCATCAAAAATTTTAATCGCTTCACAATTGGAGCCTGGGCTTTCAGCTGCCAGGCCCTAGGCTCTGCAATTTCCTCTTGAAACACCTCCTCCCTGCCTTCTCTTTAAAATCTACTTCTTTGAACAAACTTTTGGTTGCTGGTCCTTGCATCTCATTATCTAGCTTGACACAAATGTTGTCGAAAATCACTTCTGTAGAGCACCTTCACAAGTTTTTAATATGTTTAAGGTGCTATATAAAGGCAATGTGTTGCATTATAGAAAAAAGGAGGAGGTAAGAGAGACAGATAAACATTGCTTGTACATTAATCTAGTTCCATGCCTCAACTAAGTTATATGGAGCTGTGCTGCTGGAGCAACGTCAAAGTACATGTTTGATAGTCCCCCACCTATACTGGAGGAACCAATTTGTTTAAACAGAGTTTGATGAGTCTGCTAAGCTTACCTTTCGTGTGCTTCCCCATTCCATGAGACTCCAGTGTTGAACGTTGGCAGCATTGATGCAGCACCAGAGGCAGAGAGCAAAATGGATAGAAAGAGTGTACAAAGAATACTAATTAAAAAGGATGTATAGCAAAAATAAATGAAGCAAAAGGAGAAACAGGTTGAAGGAAGGAAGGAAGGAAAATGTAGAAAACTCCATGTAAAAGAAGTCCCAGTTTTGAGGATCTAATGAAAAAAACTAGCCCTCATTTTGTCCCACTCTGCCTACATGTTTTGTTAGCTACTGGGTGGAATGCTAATTGTTTCCAAGTCAATGGCACCCTTGGATCTTGTCTGTTTTTTCTGTCCTGTGGTCTGCCTCTCTCGGCAAAGACACATCATCTCTCCTCTCCTCTTCATCAATTTGAGTAAACTGAATAGGATGTCTCTGTGAGAAAGGTGAATGACTGATTGTGCCAAACTCATTCCCTGTCAATTTTCTTTTATTAGTTTATGGGATGTGGACATTGCTGGCTAGGCCAGTATTTTTGCACGTTCCTAATTGCCCTTGAAAAGTTAACAGTGAGGTGACGTCTTAAACTGCTACACGAGTGGGTGGGTACACCCACAGTATTGTTAGAAAGATGTTCCAGGATTTTTTAATGGTTGCACCAGACCCGATGCACGTGAATAATTGTGTACAAAACTAAGACCGACCAGAAAGTTCGTTACCTATTCAATGTAATGAAACTTCTGCTTTGGAGTTTCTGATGAGAGAAAATAGAACATCAGAGATAAACAAGAATACCAGAATAACTTAGCTTTCATTTAGTTAAAGAGCACTTTGACTCACATTGAGTTAATTTTAATATTGCACCACTGGACATATAAACAGATGATTGCTGTTGACTTAACTGATCAATGATAATAATTAAAATGATCTCGAATGTATTGAAGTTAGACACCTTTGAATTTCTTTTTCATGTTGGAGCTCGTATCGAGTAAGAACATTGGGTCACAGCAACAGGTCATTCTGAATGAACAAGCTCAATGACCTAATGCCATTTAAATACCTTGATTCCATAAAGTCACGATTTATCACATTATTGTAGACCATGAAAAACATTATAACATACAATAGTGCTGGGCTAACTACACTCTTGGTGAAAATCAGCTAAATCAGCACTGATCAATGAAAGAACTGTGGACTTAAATGGTCTGGATTGCCCAGTACTATATTCAGTAACACCAGTTGATGTATCAGGGAAATTTGCCTTAGGTTTGTAGCAAATTATAAAGCAGATGGTAATAAAAAATACTTTTACTCAGAAACAATAGAACTTAGCAGATAAAAGAGTAAAGAAAAATGCTGGAGAGCAAAAGGATACGAAGGTAATGGAAATGGGAAGACAGTGATAAAAATAATTTACAAAAGAATTAGTTATCAAGATGGAGGCCTGCCTTTTTGAGTCATATGGAGGGGTGAAACACCAATCTTCTCCTTTTTTCATTCTACTTTTCTATTTGTATTTGTTTTCAATCAATATGGTTTTCATTTACTTATTTCAGCATGGCCATATGTGATCTTGTATCCTGATATAATGAAGCAGAGGGGAGTTAGAGTAATTTGAACTTTTGTGCTTGCATATCTGTCGCCTGTATGCAAACTGTTTAGAAACTATAAAGCTTTGTTTGCTGCATTATTGATGAAAAGTTTAGAAATGCAGATGTCACAAAGGCTTCATTCAACATTCTGCGGGTTTGCTAGCTCAATCAAGTCACTGCACTATCCAAAATCAAAACACAGCAAAGTAGGCAATTTGTGTCATTTCAAAAAAAGAGCCTTCTAAACACCCACACAAAACATTTTGCTAATAAATACAAGAATAAAAGTTGTGAGGCTCTGCTCCAGTGGAGCCACCATGGTAGGTGGGACGCTCCCTAGTTAGGTTATTTTGAAATACATGCTCCCATCATGCAAGGGTCCTTGCAAAGTTAGCACTGTAAAGGAATGATTGAGGTTAAAGTATAACAAAATCGATGGATATTTATGAGATTTTGCATTGTCGTAAAACAAATTCAAATGGATTATAAAGCCAGCAAACCAAACATTGTTTTATAATTCACAACTCCTCTCAAATTTGGCAATCATGAGGAAATAAAAGAGTCATGTTTCATTTCCCACTGATGGGAAGAATTGTAACTCTAACAAGTGGAGTCCACTATCGAAGGAGACTGAATCAAGGTCAGCTCCAAGTTCCAGTTTCTTTTCCGTGAAGTTTTCCATGTTTAAAACAAATGAGCAATATTTTAAAGCTGCCGATAAACTGCTGACCTCAGTTGACAGGAATATGGGACACTATTGGGTTGATAATAAAGATTATTAGTTGCATTCTGCCATGTGATAGATAATATCATATGACTTAACAAACTGTTTTACCTTAATATAATTATTCTTTTATAAAAATGTTTGAGACTGCCATTATATTTTAAAGTGTCAACTCGTAAAAAAGGGTAACTGGTTGCTTTGGCCAAATTTGTTTTTAACTGGGAACCAAAGGTATACATCATGGCCTATTCTCTAGACTTTGCTCCATTGACAGAATACAAGCTTTAGGAATTGATCTGGGGGCTAGAAGATGACCATCTTAAATACAGCTCTATCTCAACAGCAGAACAATGGAAGAAAGTACAGAATGAACTAAGTGATATGTAAGTGGCTGAGAAACAGATGAAATTTACATGAAATGTTGCACATGGTGAGCAAAATGACAATGTTAGTTTTGAATGTTAGGTAAGGAAAGAGACAAACACAAACTTGAAAGAAGCTTAAGTCTTCAAAATATTGATACTCAACATGTCCACAGTGCCAATGCTGAACAACATAACAAAACAATACAGTACAAGTTAGAGAAAGCCTCGATAAACTTTACAATTCTCCAACCATGTTTTGAATGCAGCATCACTTCTGGTTACTGAGAAACAAGGCAAGTATTCAAAGACAGGAAGCAACATGGGGGGCGGGGAGTTGGTGGTGAAGAAAACAAGATTAACCTCCAGTTGTGGGGTCTGAGTTAGGAGGAAAGACCTGGATTTTTCAACCCTCTAAAGATGCTCCTGGGACAGGAGGGTAAATAATCTTACAGATAACAAAATACAACAAAAAGGATAAGTGAAAAAGTTAAAAAGTATAATGGATTCAAATTACTAAAAGACAATTCCCAACAATGGTATTTAAATTTATTTTGCTTGCAGTTACAAGCCACCAGGAAGAATGGATACTGAGTAGGACTGAGAGTGGCACAGTGATGTTAGCTCACAACACGGAGAGAATATAACAGCTTGAAAATCACGTATGTGAGAATTGTCTTACTTTTAAAAATAGAAACATAAATAAATGTTTTCCACTGATGGAAGAAAAGTTAATTAAAAAATAGCATTGGGTGGAATGATATTCCTCATCCATGAGGTGCTTGAGATTTTTTGATTGAATGCTACCTGATATAATGCTCCTGTCATTATAAATTGGCATGCTGTCAACTAGTGTTGAGCAACAATATCCAGACCTAATAGTTATTTATGATTCAAAAACAGAAATTGTTGGAGAAGCTCAGCAGGTCTGGGAGCAACTGTGGAGAGAAAGCAGAGTTAACATTTGGGTCCAGTGGTTTCTTTTTGTTTTGTTATTTCTGATAATTGTACAGTGCATGGACTTTGAGGCTTTTCTGTGTGTAAAGATTGTAACTTATATCATGTATCCAGGAAAGCTGTTTTGCGAGGCATTTATGCCTTTTTGTTTCCTTGCGTTTCATTTGCATCTATTCTTCTAACCTTTAGGCTGTGAAACTGGCTGGTTGGACCCCATTCTGGGGTCACAATTCCTTCCTACCATTAACTCTCAGTCACATTGCTTCGAAAGAGAATTCCGTGGCTGGGGAGGGGCATGGATTTAAAGCCACATCCAGCTGTTGGCTTGTATTCTTTGGGAGTACAGCATATTAAAAGATGATATGATTTTGAAAGGAAGTAATTGGGTAAATAGAAACTTTTTATATTACTGAGGAAGCTTAAAGGAACATCATCTTAAAATCCGAGCTAGGCTCTCCAGGAGAGCATTTCAGAAACTTTTTTTTATATAAAGGATGACAGACGCATTAAACTCTCTTCTATGAAAAGCAGATGATGCTAGTTCACTCAATTACCTTAAATCTGAGATTGAATGATTTTTACAAGCCAAAGGTATTCAGGAAAACTATATATATATATATATATGGAATTGATACAGATCAGCCATGATCTCCCTGAATGGCGAAAGAATTACTGTACCCATGTTCATGCTTTGAGCATCAGGAGCCAGGTGATCCTGATAACAGTAAAACTATGATTTATTTACATAGAAATGAAAATAAAAAGAGAAAGGTATCGTCTTACCAGACCATAGGGCTGCTCTTTCATTAGAAAGAGAAATGGTGGTACCAGGTAAGGGGAGAGGTTGAGCAGGAGAAACCTTAAATGATAACCTCAGTTGGTGCAGGAATTGAACCCATCACTCTGCATCGCAAACCAGCTCTCCTTCCATCTGAGCTAACTGAACCTCAGAAATAAAACAGGGACAGGTGTAATAGGGACTGTTGATTCACTATTATATAGTCAAAATGACATCCAATTAGTGCTGTGATAATCAGTATATTACTACTAAGTTTGCTGTATGGACCTTCATTGCCACATGGCCCACAGAATATATGGGATTCTCCTGCATTTTCAACATTATCGTTATCTGTTGCTATTGGCAGACAGCTGTAATATCGCAGGAATAAAATGGCTATTCTTTTTTCTTTCATAAAGTGATCTGTATATTGTGTTCTCTCTGACTAGCTTAAGTTGGAGTCTAGGTTTGTGAAAATTGATGTAAAATACCACCAGCTGTATCTTCCCACAATGGCACCAATCTTGTGTCTATAGACATTTAATTTTAAGCCACACAGACACCAAAATTGATGCATAGAATACTCCATGTCAATGAATGTATTGGAACCTGATTAGTAGATTGCTTGTGTCTCTCATGATATTGTCTGAAGTACTAACTCTACTCATTGCTCCCATCCTTGTTCACTCAGGGATCCTGCTAATGGTTCTTTGGTAGTTTTGACAAGTTTTAGTTTCATTCAAATAATACCCTTATCTCAGTATGATTATGCAAGAGAATGACAAGATCTGGAACCTTTCCCTAGCAGCTGATGATTAATTCTGGAAACAACTTTTTGTTTCCTGTACTGCAGAGTACGTTAAATACGACAACCTATATTTTCTCAGTTGAGGAATGCTGCACAATCATGCTAGGTACTGACAGGACATGTTTACAGGTTTCCTGACCAATAGTTATCTCTCATTTAATCCTTCAAAACGCATTATCTGGTTGTTATCATTTTGCTGTCAATGGGAGCCCTGGGCAAGTTGACTGTGACATTTCCTTCATTACGAAAGCGATTATGCTTCACTTTGGGATGTCCTGAGATTGCAATGGGCACTATATAAATGCAAGTTATTTTCCTTTTACTAGATTTTATCTCTTCAGGTTGAACCTTTTCACTCTACTTTCTTAGTTAAAATATTCTGTACTTTACAACTCATTAAGCTACTTGCAAACAAAAAAATTCACAGGAAAGATGGTATTGATGGTGGGGGTAATGAGGAAAGAACTTAAAAATGCTCGAGAATAAGGACAGTATAACTGAAACAAAATTACAGATGTCACAGAAGATCTAGCAGTATCTTAAATGAGAAAAGATGGGTTAAAGTTTCAGATCTATATCCTACATTAGGACTGACAAAATGTTCACACTCAAAATGTTAACCCTTTGCAGCTGCTGTGTAACCCCACTATTCTTTGTGTTTTTTTAAAATGTTTGTTTGAATTTCTGGAATGGAGATAAAACAGACACTAAAATTAGTTGTCGCAACAGAACAAAAAGAAACACGATTGAGCTTTACTGGAATGGAAAAGGGGTGAAAGGGAAACACTGCTCTTTATGTGAGTTAGCCCACTTGCGGTGAAACTCAGAGCAGTGAGATGCCTGACCAATGTGATGTTAGTGACTGCTTTAATGACAGACGTCTGTCCAGCAGCAAACTGCAAAAATAGCAGCAGCTGCTGCTCCTTTCCACCAATCGACAGACATTTGAACACCTCCCAGCCAATTACCAGGCGAGTGACTGCACAAACATGAAATTATTGGTTCGGGCGGATGCTAATACGAACACTGGCTTTTCCCTCTGACTGCACTTGTATTCTTCATCTCTTTCACCCCTCCCCCCTCCTTCTAGGCATGGCTACAACAGCAAACACCTGATATCCATCTCAATCTGCACTTCTTCACGGATGAAATTGCTACCACCTTTGTGTAGGCAGCAGTTGCAATTTACTGCAAAGCTATAAGACTTCAAAATCAGCCCAAAGCTTTATACACTGGGCTTGAATATTTAACCCCAAGGTAATAGCCTGAAAATCATTTCTAATCAAAAAAAGAAAAGCTAGTGCAAAACGATTTCATTTTCATTCCGCCAATATGAAGCCCACTCTTCAGGCAAATCTATGACCTTCTGTGTTTGTTGTGCACTGTGGCCTGCAGAGCTTTCATCCTCAAGAATTTTTCCATTATGGCTTAATTTTAGCTTTCTGGAGAATTTGACAAAACCACATTTCAAAAACCAGATTAAAAATGGTTGAATTTCATTTCTTCTTCACTACAAATGTTGAACAATAATCTCTCTTTGGTTACTAAATCACTATTGTTCCTTCTCAATCTGAAATGCTCTGATCTCTGTCCTTGTGAAAAGACAACAGCAGGTGAAAGGCGGGCGCTAAGTGGGTGCTGTACTAATAAAAATTTGAAAGTCTGGCTTTAGCCGGCAACTTTCGGGCTAATTCATAATTACTATGATTTATATGGAGAATAGACATTTGGCTGACAATGGAATATGGCAGGATGGCTCAGGGACTGAGGAAGAGGGCACTGGCAATTCTGGTAGAGTGTCCACAGATGGGGAGACACCCTCTAACTGGCAGATGGGTAAAAGTTCACCTTGCCTTCTTCCATTCTGCTTCAGCAGCTGATGCTATTTTGCCTGTCCTCAATCCCACCTCCCATACCTGATGGGAGATCAGCTCAGTGACTCCAGAACAGTGACTTCCAACACAATGGCTATGACCAAGCACTCCCATGATTCTGTAAAGTCTTAAGTATGATACAGCAGTAGACCACTCTTTCTTTGGTTAACTCCTCAGAAAACCTCCACAAAAATGTTGATGAATTATTGTTGAAGTGACAGAGCATAGAAACGGACCCTTTGCTCCAACTAGACCATGTTCTCAAACTAAACTAGTCCCACTTGCCTGCATTTGGCCCATATCCTTTCAAACCTTTCCTATTCATGTACTTACTCAAATCTTTTAAACATTGTAACTGTACCTGCAACCACCAGTTCCTCTGGCAGTCCATTCCACACACTAACAATTCTTCACGTAAAAAGTAAACTTCCCTTCCTTACTCACAGATTTTAATCGTAATCATACAATTAGATTAAAAAAAGGAACATATAAATCTAAAAAATAATCAAGCACTTAGCTGAAACAATAAAAAAAAAGCCTCCTCCTCAAGTCCTCCAACTATCAGCTTTCAATCTCTGGGTAAAAAAAGTCTCTCTCCAAGCCGTCCACGTGTAGACCTGTCCACAAGCCCTGGATGTAAAACAATGTCTCATTCTACATGTATTTTTTTTCACTTTTTTTTGAAGTATGAAGTTTCAAACATAAAAAAAAATGACAAACACTTGGAGGCCTATACAACACAAACTACGTTTGGAAAAAAACTCCTTCATAATGTTAAACAACCTCTCCTTCGTGTTTCTTTTTTTGCCAAGGAGTGCCAAGCTGAAGTTTTCGATTAATTTATTGTTGTACAAGAATAATATCATTATGGAGGGCACTAAAAAGACTGGAAAATATCTGTACTTTAACCCACTGCTCAATGACTTACATTGTTGACTATGCCCTGATTTTAAAACTCTCATTTTTTTCTTACATTGCTCCTTGGCCTTGCTGCATTCTTTATCTGTAACCTCCTTTAACCTTACAGTATCTCTAGACTCCTCTAATTCTGTCCTCTTTGAAATCCTCAATATTCACCGATCCATAATCATTTGTTGTGCATTTAGTTGCTGTAAATTAGGGCTGTAAATTTACAAATGTTCTTTTTTAAAATCTCTGTACTAATCCTTGAAGATATTCCTTAAATGTGTTTTACCTATTTTTTGGTTACCTACTACAGAGTATAGAGGAGATGTAAGATGTTCTGAAGAAGGGTCACTGGACCCGAAACGTTAACTCTGCCTTCCTTCCACAGATGCTGCCAGACCTGGTGAGTTTTTCCAGCAATTTCTGTTTTTGCTTCTGATTGCCAGCATCTGCAGTTCTTACTTTTTTTAAAATATGAGGATATTGCTGAGGATAAAGAATTTTAGTTTTGTGGAATGATTACATTGGTTAGGCTTGTTTCCTATGAATCAGATGGGGCTAATAGGATAAAATCAGAATGAGGGACTTTAGTTTACAGGAAGGATCTATTTCTGTCAGCAGAGAGAACAACTAGGGCATAAATTTAAAGTAATTATAGAAAAATTAAAGGGGAGTTGGAAAGTAATTTCTTTTCACCTGGGCCGTGGCGCAGTTTGCAACTTACAACCTGAAAGGGCAGCAGATATAGACGCTCTCATTGCAGTTAGAAAAGAAGCACTTGTATAGTTCCTACAGGGCTATGGGCCAAGGGCTGGAAGGCCGCATTAAGTTGAATAAATCTTTTGCAGTTGACGTGAATATGATGGATCTGATGGACTCATTTGTGTCATGAATCTTTTTATGCTTCTCCCTGTTTATGTGGCTCAGTGTCAAATTGTATGTAATAACATTCCAGTGACACAGTTTGAGATATTTTTCTATCTTGAAAGCACTATACATAAATGCAGATTTTTGTTGTCTTAATGATCCATTTAGAATCTAATCAAAGTGAAATGAAATATCCTGATCAGCCAAGTGCCATATTTGCCAATATCTTTGGTGATACAACACATGATGGACAGCACTGCATGGTACGCATGAAGGAATGATGACAAATTCATGGGTGCCAACTAAATCAATTCAATTGAGCCTTCTGAGCATGTAATAAATTTTGACTCTATTTTTTCTTTTAAAGGCTATGATTCATCAGTTACTCTAATAGCGTACATAGGACTGACTACCCAATAAACAGAAGGACGAAACATAAGTCTTTTCCCTTGATAACAAGGTGTAGAACTGGATGAACACAGCAGGCCAAGCAGCATCAGAGGAGCGGGAA
>NC_063357.1:3893084-3922225 GCF_021869965.1 Rhincodon typus | reverse complement strand
TGCTGCTTGGCCTGCTGTGTTCATCCAGCTCTACACCTTGTTATCTCAGATTCTCCAGCATCTGCAGTTCCTACTATCTCTTTTCTCTTGATGTTCACTTAACAGTAGCTTTCTCATCAAAAAACACCAAAGAGTTTTGAAAATATTTAACAGAATGAGTGGCAACAAAATAGTATGGGAGAAACCCATTTCAATAATTTGTAAACAAATCACTTTTTTACATAAATTTGTTCAAGTCTTATGAAGAATTTCATCCAGAGTGTCAATCAGGTTTTCTCTTTCAGATTGTGAATAATCTTTATGAAACTAGCACTTTACTCATTTAGTACAGTGGCTTCAGATTTCTTTGGGTGAAGCACTCTATTGACTTTATGTCCCTCATAATTTTGTACACCTCAATCAAATTCCACCCCACCCCCCAGCCTTCTCTGCCCTAAGAAAAATAACCCCAACCTATCTGGTCTCTCTTCATATCTGAAATGCTCCAGCCCAAGCAACGTTCTAGTGGATTTCCTCTGCACCCTCTCTAGTGCAATCCCATCTTTCCTATAGTGTGGTGACCAGAACTACACATAGTACTCCAGCTACGGCTAAAACAACATCTTATACAGCTCCATGATAAGCTCCTAACTTTTTTGTTCAATGCCTCGATTAAAAGGCAAGTGTCCCATATGCTTTCTTGACCACCCTATCCATTTGTCCTGCTGCCTTCAAGGATCTATGTACATGCATACCAAGATCTCGCCAATCCTCAGTACTACCTAGGGCCCTACCATTCATCATGTACTCTCTTTCCTTTTCAGTCCTCCAAAAATTCATTACTTCACAATTCTCAGGATTAAACTCCAACTGTCACTGTTCATTCCATCTGACCGGCTTGTTTATTTCTTCCTAAAGTCTAAAGATTTCCTCCTTGCTATTTACCATAATACCAATTGTGTCATCTGTGAATTTCCTGATGAAACTAAATCATTAATGTACACTATAAATTGCAGAGGATCCATCAACAAACCTTGCTGTGTGCCACTGGACACAGGTTACCAGTCACAAAAACAATTTCCTCCAGTACCCTCTGCCTCCTGTAACTCAGGCAGTTTTAGATCCAATTTACCAAATTGCCTTGGATCCCATGGGTTCTTAGTTTCTTCTAGTGCAACACCTCATCAAAAGCCTTACTGAAATCCACATAGATGACATTAAGTGCACTACTCTCATCCACACACTCAGTCATCTTCTTAAAAAATCAATCAAGTTTGTTAGACATGATCTTCCTCTGTTAAGCCATGTTGACTATCCTTGATTAATCTTTGTCTCTCCAAGCACAGGTAAATCTTGTCTCACAGAGTTTTTTCTCAAAGATTTCCCTACCACTGATATTAGACTCACTAGCTTACAGTTCCTTGGTTTATCCTGACCATCTTTCTTGAATAATGTTACCACATTAGTTGTCTTTGAATCCTTTGGTATCTGTCCTGTGCCCAGAGAGGATTTGAACATTAACATTAAGGCCCCTGCAATTTCCTCCTTTACCTTCCACTGCGGCCCAGGATACATCTCAACTGGGACAAGGGATTTATCCAATTTTAAGCATGCAAAAACCGCTAATATCTCACCTATTTCAATGTTAATTCATTTAGGTTTATCACAATAGCTCCCCCACCCTAATTTCTAAACTTATATCATTCTTCTTGAAAGTGAATACAAAGTAATAACTTAAAACCTCACTTCCTTCCTCCATCTCTACACAGATATTGCCACTTTTGTCCCTAATAGGCCTCACTCTTTCCATATTTCTGTTTCTCGTTGTTGGCTGGGGGTTAGGGACAAAGAGAACCTCTTTTCTCCTTTCGAATACTGCTTTTACTGCATGTTTCAGGAAGTGACATTAGATAAATGTTTAACAGAAAATGGTTCCAAAGTATTACTGGATTCCATTAGTAAACCAGAGTACAATGCAGGCTGCTTTGTCTTGAACTATCCAATTTACCAGCAGCATGCCTCTGATATGGAAACCACAGTAAACAATTTCTCTGCTCTTTCACACTATCTGTACTGTTAGTTTCATGCTTAAACACTGCTTCTTCTTCCTCGCTACCCCTGTGGAAAGTATTGATGTTCAGGATTTACAAAACACAAATCATTACCTCAACTTAGGAAACCATGTTAGGGACATTAACTATGGAATGCTACTCTAATTCTGGCCTCTTGCGAATTCCTGATTTTAATCAGTCCACCTTTTACAGCCATTTTCCTAAACTCTGGAATTCCCTTACTAAACATCTCTGCCTGTCCATCTTTTCCCCCCTCTTAAACCCTACCTCTTTGATCAATTTTTGGTTACCTGTCCTAATATCTATGAGACTTAGCATCAAATTTCACTTGATAATGCTCCTGTTAACAAAGTGTGAAATGCCTTTGGACAGTATACGATGTTAAAGACGTTTGATAAATGCAAGTTATTGTTATTAAACATGTGCTTGCAACATTACATGTTGATTTCTTTAAGGACAGAAAGAATGCAGCATCACGCATTTTACTTGTAAAATAATACATACGTGCCACATAATGAAACATAAATATGAAAACCTGCCTTCCATTATTTGTACAGCTTTGAAGTGGGTACACTACTTTATCCAACACAATATGGATAAACATTACAGAACTCCAGTGATGCTGAAACAATACACTGCATCCTCCTAGATCATCATGTTAGTTACTTTAGTGTTTTATTTTCACCCAATTATGATCACTCTTGTCTTATGATCAATTATTTTGTAGGACAAAGAATTTGAATTAAATCAAGTTCATTATGGTTAGACTGTTATTGAATTTTTGCAAATCAATGCAATTTTAAAAAATGACTCCACTACCACACTGATCAATATTGCTTAACTCTACCACACTGTGCCCTAAGAGACTGTCAATAATATCTTGTCTAGCATTGTATGCCTTTCTGTACAGACTTCATTAAATCTACTTAGATGAATTCAACAAGTAAATTCTGACTCACTGGACTTTAACTGTATCACTGCATTTAAAAACTCTTCCAGCTTATTGTGGATGAATCCCCAATCGCAGCAGGCAGTCAAGAAGATAAATGTTATGTTGGCCTTCATAGTGAGAGGATTGTTGCAATTATACAGAGCTTTTGTTAGACCACACCTGTAACACTTTGTGCAGTTTTTGTCTCCTTATCTGACGATGGATGTTCTTGCTGTAAAGGAAGTGCAGCAAGGGTTTACCAGACTGATTCCTGGGATGGTGGAACTGACATATGACAAGAGGTTGAATCAGTTAGAAATATATTCGCTGAAATCAGAAGAATGAGGGGGAGGGATCTCATAGAAACCTGTAAAATTCTAACAGGGCTAAACAGGATAGACGCAGGAAGGATGATCCCGATCATGGGGAGTCCAGAAGCAGGAGTCACAGTCTAAGGAAACAAGGTAAACCTTTTAGGACTGAGATGAGGAGAAATCCCTTCACCCAGAGAGTGTTAAGCCTGTGGAATTTGTTAACACAGGAAGCAGTCAAGCCAAAAGCATTGTAAAATTACAAGAAGGAGTTGGATACAGCACCTGGGAGGTAAAGTTATCAGGATATGGGGGAAAAGTGGGAGACTGTTGAGTTGGATGATCAGCCATGGTCATAATGAATTATGGAACAGGCTGAATGGTCTATTTCTGCACCTATTTTCTACGTTTCAATTAACAGCTGCTATAGGATTCAGTCTAGCCAAGGTCTTTCACCAATAGGTGAACATAATTTATTCAATGCCCATCAATATTCATTTCCTGGCTGCAAATCCCTTATTTAAACTTAAATTTAAAAATAAGAAATGGCACCATCATTACCATTTTAAGATTGCAGTTTGCTCCTCCTTTGAAGCCAGAAGGTCTCTGATTGGCCCTACAGCTTCAAGAGCTTGTCTATCGTCCCTAACTGGATAAACACACCCTCTGGCCATTTAACTGGACACCCTGGGGGACATCAGAATGAATGACTGTTTACTACAGCCTGATAGTGGGATTTGGAAGGCCACAGTGAGAAGCCTGTCTCTAGCACTGGACAATTCTTTCATTCCTTTGACAATCTGAAATGCAACAAGGTTGTAACATACATTTTGTGCAATTTACAGCAAAGATTACTTTCAGAGAAAGATACAGTATGAAAACCATCCCTGGGTTTTGCATAATCTACAGTTAGACAGTAAAAGCACTTGCAACCACATTTCATTCTCCTCAATGCAAACTACTCTTTGTCTATGATCTAATTCTAAGAAGAATGCTGGTTAGCTTTTTTAAAAGTCAGTCTTTGTAGGAGTACAGTATGCAGCAATATGATACACCTGAGGCAATGTTACGTACCAAGTAGCAAAGATTTACAACGTCTGTTACAGAATAGAATGCAGAATAAGCAATGTAAAACAGGATAAGACAGTTAGGAAAATCACCGTATTGGTAGTGTGTTTCAAGCCTGTCACATACTGAAGTGGGTAGATGACATAATGAGCCATTAGGTGAACTCTAATAATTTATGATCATCTAAATGTGCAATATTGTATATCCACTTAGGTTTAGTATTATTTATCTTTGAGTGAATGAAGCCTGTTAGTGACTATCCATTTTGATAGCTCCCTTCTCATCAAAAATGGTTACCACAGTGGTGGAGAATGATATGGAGGAAGTGAGTGAAATTTAAGCACTAAAAAGCTCAACCAGTGATGGAAACTAAGGATGAAAAAATCAGTAGCAGGTCAAACTGTACTGGCAATAGAACAATTGCAATATCCTGAATTAAATGACATAGCAATAAGCATGGGATTGAACTATAAAAATAATTAATTGAATGTAAAGTGCTTTGGTAAATCCTGAGTACATAATAACGCATTGAGCAAATGTTATTTCTTTCCTTGAAATCTCTGCATATTTTGGAGACCTCTGCAATCAAGGACTGAAATAAATGTTTAAAAACTGAGCAAAGAAGTGCTTTGAATGTCACCTGAATCTGAAGAGATTCTTTCTGTCTGCAAAGTGGTTGAATTATGATTTCCACATTTCCAGATATTGCTAATCTGGTAGAAAGTATGCCACCCTGCAGATTTAAATTATTGGGAATGAGCAGGCCAAAGCAGATAGGAACTTGTCTTGTTGATTACATATCCCAGTGAGATTTGAGGATGTCTATTTTGTCCATCAAATTTGCCTTGGCAGTAAATGCTCTTTTTAAATCCTAAATTCCTGTTCTTTAATATCTTTATTTTTCAATACCTACCTCACTTTTTAAACTGTTTCTGTATCTCTGACCTGTGGGGCAGTGTTTTCTACACGATTGCAATATGACTTTGTGAAGAAGTGTCCCAGGATTTGACTTTAACAGAGAAAAAAACTCATGAGGCAAAAACTTATTTCACTTTTGATCCAAGCTGGTATGTCCAGTGTTTTAGCTGAATGAGTACTTCTTCGGTGTTTTAAATCTAGATTGAATCATAACATCTAGATGGAGCTGCTGAGCTTCCATTTATTATATCACAGCACTGCCATTTTAATTCATGCAAAATAAACAATTCATTAATTCTCTTCATCCATTCAAAATTGCAATTTTTCAAACAGTTATGTACTTAAATGCAAATTTGAATTACACAACATTCTTAATATAGGAGTAGGCCATTCAGCATCTCAAGTCTGGATTGTCTGTACCTTAACTTCATCTACTCACACTGGCAGCCGTAAAAGCTGTATTATAGAAATGCTTTATTATAGCTTAGAGGACTTAAAATTTTTGTGGAAATATTTGGAATGGTGTATTAAGATGAGGTTACTGAAAGTTCATTGTGGACATTGGAGATTTTTTTAAAAATACGGCTTCCTGTAAATCACATGGATGGTGAGAACTGCTTGCTTTTCTGTAGACCCCTGCTAGGGCATTGACTGGTTTGAAGAAGATTCTCGTTTTTAATTGGGTTCAATTGGAGGAATTCCTACTAAGAACTAGCTGAGTTGGAGAAAACTATGCTTAGAAGAGGTTGCTTAGCTGATCTCTCTGGTTTCTGAAAAGAAAATCCTCTTGTTCAGATCAAGATAAAACTCATTTGTTCTTTTGAAAGAGTGATTCAGAAACACCTCCATAAGACCTTAAGAGCAGAAACAGGCCATTTGAAACATCGAATCTGCTCTGTCACTCAAATGAGGTCATGGCTAATTCAATAATCCTCAACCCCCTTTCCTGCCTTTTCACCATCACCCTTGATTCCCTTACTGATTAAAATTCTTTGTATCGCAGCCTTAATATTCTTAATGACAGCTCTCCTAGACAGCTCTCTGTAGTTGAGCATTTCACAGATTCAGTATCCTCATAGAAGAAATTCCTTAAATCTCTCTTAAATGGGTAATTCCAACCACTGAGTTTGGCTTTTATTTCAAAGGAAATAGAGTACAATCAGCTATTTGCCTTCCCAATTACCTGAAATTGGATGCTAGCATTTTCTACTTTATGCATGAAGACTCCCAAATCCCTAAGCTGCATCTTTCTGCAATCTCTCTGAATTTAAATAATATTCAGTTCTTCTATTATTCCTGTTAAAATGCATACATCAAGTTTTGCCACATTCAGGTTTGGCTGCTAGGCTTTGGCTCACTCACTTAACCTACTTACATCCTTCTGTGTCATCCTCACCACTTGCCTTCCTACATATTTTTGTGTCATCCACAAACTAAGCGATAGTACATTCACGTCCTTCATCCAAGACAATAATATATATTGCAAATAACTGTGAGTCTTAACACAGGTTCCTGTAGTACTCAGAGATAGTAGGAACTGCAGATGCTGGAGAATCTGAGATAACAAGGTGTAGAGCTGGATAAACACAGCAGGCCAAGCAGCATCAGAGGAGCAGGAAAGCAGGAAATGGGAATTCATTTCTGAAGAAGGGTCTAGGCCCTAAACGTCAGCTTTCCTGCTCCTCTGATGCTGCTTGGCCTGCTGTGTTCATCCAGCTCTACACCTTGTTATCTCTTATTCCTGTGGTACTCTCCTAGTTACACGTTGCCATCCTGAAATGTCCCCTTTGTCCCAGTTGTCTGAGATTAAATCTCAAGATGGTATTTTCCAAAAAAGCTGTGCCTGCAAGATTTCAGATATTATCATGTGTAATTAGTTACTTGACCACACGTGACAGAACATCAAAGTAACAAATTCCAAAACATTCTACACCAAATAACACAGATTTTCACCATCTGCAGTTCTTTGTTTTATTTCATGGGTCATCTTGGCAACTAGAAAATATATTTTTATTTCATGCTGTGCCAATGGGGTTGTGAGACAAGAATGACTGGCAGTGCACTCTTGCAGCCTCAGTTGTAATAGCTGCAATATCCCATTAATAATTGGAAAGGGAGCAGAGTGAGTGGGGATTAAAAATGATTTAACAGCCATAGTAGAGTCTGTTATCTAAAACTTGATTACCTGGCCCCACTCACTCTTGCCTGCAATAGAATTGAAATTTGTAAGTGTCCAAATCTTTCCTGTTGTAAATTGATGTGGCATGCTTTGTGAAATCTTTCTAGGTCTGTTAGAGTAACTATTCAATTCATTTTTAAAGATCAAACATGGCAGAAGCTTGCATAGTGTAAACCACAAGGATAATTTGATGCTTGACTGAAGTTATCTGGGGTCCAGTGCTTGACATGAGAAACAGAAGGTGGAGAAAATCTTTTCTTGAAGATATTAATGTAGGTCATGGTTACAGAAAATTTGTGACAGAATTGACTGATGGAGTGGTAACTGACTGGGTTGGTTTTGTCCTGCTTTTCCTCCACTCGACATAACATGGGCAATTTTCCACATTGCCAAGTTGATACTTGCATTGTAGCTGTACTGGAACAGTTTGGAAGGGGTGTGGAAAGCTCTGGAGCACAAGTCTTCAGTATCACTGGCAGAATGTTTTCGGAGCCTACAGCCCTCACAGCATCCAGTGATGTGCAGCTCCCCATCAATGAGGATGGAGATAGTTGTGGAACATCCTCCTCCAGTGAGGTTTTAATTGTCGACCGCCGCAGGTATTTATTAGGCAGCGGTATGAACAGTCACTGAACAAATGCATGTAGGTAGAATTAAGATCAGTTGAAAGTCTGATGCATTTTTTAAAATTACTTCATAGAATGTGGATGATACTGTCAAAGCCAACTTTTTTTTAAATTCACTCATGGGAAGTTGGCATCTCTACCAAGGCCAACATTTATTGCCCATAATTGGCCAGAGGGCAGTTAAGAGTTAACCACATTGCTATGCGTCTGGATACACATGTAGGCCAGACCAGGTAAGGATGGCAGTTTCCTTCCCTAAAGGACATTAGTGAATCAAATGGGTTTTTCCAACAATTGGCAATGGGTTCATGGTCATCATCGGATGCTTAATTCCAGAGTCTTTACTGAATTCATATTCCCCCATCTGCTGCAGTGAGATTCAAACCCAGGTCCACAGAACATTAGTCGAGTTTCTGGATTAATAGTCTAGCATAATACCACTAGGCCACTGCCTCCCCATTTATTACCCAGAGTTCAGTGTACATATTTAGTGTACTCCATACTACCTCCACGTGAGAGCACCTTCTTCAGACCATCTTCAGACAACTGGACACAAAAATACGTGAGAAAGCAACTGCTGAGGACGACATAGAGTCTGCAGAAAGATACAGACAGGTTAAGCAAGTGGGCAAAAACTTAGCAGATGGAATATGAAAATATGAGGTTATAAACTTTGACAGGAAGAATAGAGGAGCTGAATATTATTTAACTGGCAAGAGACTGCAGGAAGGTCCAACATTGATGGATTTAGGAGACCTCATGCATAAATCTCAAGGAGCTAGCATACAAGTTCAGGTGGTAATCAGGAAGGGAAATGGAACGTTGGCCTCTATTTCAAAGGGAATAGAGTATAAAAGTAAGGAGGTTTTGCTAAAGGTATATAGGGCTGTAGTCAGATCATGGCTGGAATACTGTGAACAGTTTTGGGCCATTTATTTAAAGAAAGATACACTGGTATTGGAGGCAGTCCAGAGAAGGTTCCCTGCTATTGAGGGATTGTCATATGAGAAGAGTTTGAGTACACTGTGCCTGTACTCATTTTAGTTTAGATGAATGAGCAGCAACCTTTTTGAAATACATAAGATTCTTAGGGCACTTGACAGAGTACGTGCACAGAGGTTGTTTTCCCTTGTGGGGAAGTCAAGGATCAATGGGCATAATCTCAGAATAAGAGGTTGTCCTTAAAAGACAAACATGAGGAGAAACATCTTCTGAGGATAATGAATTCACAGAATTCTTTAATAGAGGGCTGTAGAGGCTAGATCAATAAATATATTCAATGGTGGGATAGACAGATTTTTAATCAATAAGAGAATCAAAGGTTATATGAGAAAAGCAGGTAAGTGGAGTTGAGGATTATCAATTCAGCAATGATCACAATGAATGGCAAATGAAACTTGATGGCCTGCTTCTGCTCCTTTACCTTATGGTTTTATTGATGTGGTAAACCTGCTGAGCTGTTGATACATAATCATAAGGGAGGACAAAGGGGATGCTGTCTTTGAGTAGTTGGATCTTCTGGGGCGAACACAACAATGGGCTGAGGGCATTGGCAGAGTGAGATAGAAGCGATGTGTGGATGTCTATGGCATGTTGGACACTTCCAGGAATCCCACTTGTTTGAGTTTCAAAAAGTCTACTCAGATGATCAAGGAGGAGTTTCTATGTAACATATTTCACTTTTTTAGAGATCTAAAAATTATTGCATGTTTTAAGTCATTTTCAAAATTCCAGTTCAGTCATACTTTTGAACAAGCTTGCATTTCAACTGTCTGCATCATTCTTTCACATACAGTTCAGCATTCTGCAATAACACAAAATGGAAACACTTTCTGTACTAAAACACTTCATGTTTATCAGTACCTGTATTAAATCCTCTCTTAATATTCTCGCCTCCAAAGAGAATGACCACAGTTAATCTATCTTCTCCATGTAATTGAATTCCAGCTCAATGACATTCAGGGTTTTGTTGGGATACCCTCTTCCATTGAACATCGATTGACAATGGCTGTTTAGCTTCATGTATGTTGGAGGGTAAATCAGGGGAAGATACCAGAGGGCAGATGGTGCAGGTGAAACCAAAACATGTCAGCTCCTCGAGGCAATATGGTGAGAGAATTAACAGGGAACTTTGGATTCGCTTCCTGGCTGTACTGCAGATCACCTTGTTGCCTAGGCAGAGACCTCATTCATCTGAAATGTTAATATGTTTGTAATTTTACAAAATTAGTTTAAAAGACTCCAAAGAATTGTTGGATGTTTATTGAGGCATTGATTGGGTGGCAAGCATGTTCAATAGTCTTGGGCTTGAAATAATTCCATTTGATGTCAGCTATCAATTGCTTACAATTGAGATCAAGCCCAGCTCTGAATCAAGATGCACCTTGACTCCAAACACACTAGTAATTTGGCTTTCCCCTCTGTCTCAGAACAGTAGCCTTTTTGCGCAGACATCTTCTGCTTGTTGTCTTGGAATTTTCTTTTCTCTACAAAAAGACTTCCACCAGTCTGTAGCATTTTTTTTCTTCTCTTTGTATCTGCTATCTTCACCTTACTGACAGTCCTGCAACTCATCACCCCCTATGCAAAGTGACAGGTCACATCCTAGGGCAGCAGTTGGGGAGTTGCCTGGAGGAATGAACAGCCTGTCCAGGTTCATGTTATGACCCCCATCTACCCCCCAACCAATTCACAAATGCATTTGCTCTAGTACTCATTCTTGGCTCCGGGCATAACCAAAACTCCCGGGACACTCACAGAAGAGCACAGAGGCAATCTTCACATGCTACTGAACTCACAGCCACATAAGATGGAAAACAGAAGGAAATCTCAAGCCTGACTGGCTATTACCCAGGAAAAGTGTCTTTAGGATGGTGTTACTGTTCCTTCCTCAACCACTTAGGAATGTGATGTCCAGGGCACATTCAATTTTTTACTTGAAATTTTGCTAGATTTTTTTAACTTGTTTTTTTTTAATCCAAACAGGTGGAAGCTGTAGTTAGCTCTGAGGTTAGATGCAGTCAAATAGGACAGATGTTAAAGTTGTAAAGAACTACACAGTACTGAAATGGGTTTGAAATAAACATCAAATGCAATTCATTGAGGAGGGACATTGCTTCATTGTCTCTGCAGCATCCTTTATTATTGTGTATTAACTGCACAAAGAGAGATTTAATACAGGTGCTTTTTTTAATGGTTCCATTTACTTTGGTACTTTTATCTTCTTTTAATGACTTCGGTGGAAGGCATCTCCTCCTGGCCCGGGCCCAGGCCCTGCCCCAGCAATGAGGGGGCTTCCAACAGCTCGGAATGGCTGTAGAGGCCTGGTGCACAGCATGGCGGTGTTGTTCAAGAGTGGCAGTCTCAGCCTGGAGTGGAGTTCTTGTCCCAGCATGGAGGTCTCATCCTGTCATGGAGGTTTTCTTCAGTGGCCTTTGGGTACTACAGCAGCCTGGCGTGAAGGTCTAGTCCCAACGAGGCAGTCACGTCTTGGTGTGGAGGTCTCATCCTGGCTTTGGACATGGCTTTCGGGTCTAGTCTCAGTGTGGTGGGGTGGTCTTGGCCAGGTGTTCCAGTGTACCCTGAACTCAGGAGCCGTTAATTTAACTGTGATGAACTTTTACTTGTTTTTCTTCTTATTTATAACATCTTTCACTAATCTAGTGACATGGTATGGCGACTTATAAAACTTTTCACTGTATTATTTGTAAAAATACTTGTGACAATAAATTGTTACTCTATTCTATTCATATGTATGTAATTCCAGAGTAGGTATTCTTATTTAAAACACATCATTGGGTTTGAGAAGTTCTGAAGTCTAACGTATTACATATGTGAACAGTTATCCATAATGTAAGGGTGCAATGCCCATAGACTGGAAAGGTTAAAACAGACTTTGTGGCTGGTTATGAAGGGTTAATAGGGGGTGTGGGTAGAAAATGTCCAAGTGTAGGCTAATTCCAAGTTCAGAGGGCATTTCAATCCCAGCTTTGTGTGTGAGTGTAAAGATGTGTGCTGGGAACCGGCTCTGATTTAAACAAATTTAAGCAAATGTTATCTGTAAACCCAGGAAGGGAAACACAGTTGGGACTGAAAGGAGACCCAAAGGCAAGATAGTAGGGAGAATCAAAACTAGTAACCAAGAGTTTGGTACCAGGAGGGGAAGCACACAAAGAACTGAAATGGGACTGCAGACAAGGGGATGTAGATGGAGGCAGTGAAGCTAGGCGGGGACACCAGGGCTGGGAAAGGGGATATCAGACTGGTCACTGAATAGATTGTAGCACTGTTAAACAAAATAATAAGGATGGTCAATATATTATGCGCTTCTGCATCAGTGTCCAGTGAACTACATAATTCCTAGAATCATTCACCTCAAGAATCATAACATTTAAAGGAATAAAGCACTCAAAAGCTGCTCTGTCAGGTTGTGCCTGGATGAGAGTGTCATATTATTTTACCTTCACAAATTCTGCTTTACTGTCATGTTACAAAAGAGATTTTCTTAGTGTAATATAATTGGAGAAAATTCTGAAAATGATCCAATCTGGAATTGAGCTATGAGATTAGGTAGAACCTGTGTTTGACCTTTGTCCTATAGTGAATTATGGTGTAGTTGTGCTGTTACAATTGGCTTTAATATCCTTATCTCTGACTTTTTTTATTCATACAGGATGTGGGTATCACTGGCTGGCCAGGACTTATTGCCCGTCCCTAGATGCCCTTGAGAAGGTGGTGGTGAGCTGCCTTGAACCACTGCAGTCCACCTGCTGTGAATTGACCCACAATGCCATTAAGGGAGGGAATGCCAGGATTTTGACCCAGCAACAGCGAAGGAACAGTGATATATTTCCAAGTCAGGAAGGTGTGTAGCTTGAAGGAGAAGTTGCAGGTGGTGGTGTTCCCCTATATCTGCTGCTGTTGTCCTTCTAGATGGAAGTGGTTGTGGGTTAGGAAGGTGCCGTCTGAGGATCTTTGAGTTTCTGCAGTGCATCTTATAGATAGTACACACTGCTGCCACTAAGTATTGGTCGTGGAGGAAGTGGATGTTTGTCGATGTGGTGCCAACCAAGCGGCTGCTTTGTCCTGAATGGTGTCAAACTTCGAGTATTGTTGAAGCTGTACTCATCCAGGCAAACGGGGAGTATTCCCTTGCATTTCTAACTTGTGCTGTGTAGACGATGGACAGGCTTTGGGGAGTTAATGCTGTGAGTAATCTCTGGAAAAGATATAGTGGCAGACCCTGGGAAAAAACAGGATTAGGACTGAGATTAAGTGTAACATTCTACATGATGCACCACTTCTATACATTCATGGTGCTCTAGGTTGCTGGCTGATAAACAGCTGTTTAGGAAAGATACCAGATAGGGACTTGATGCCTTGATTTCCTGTCTTTGGATGCAAAGTTAACACTGATATAGAAAAGGGAACATATTATACAACACATAACAAACTTCATTGGACATGCAGCATATTTATATGATAGGCAGATACATTTCTACGTCAATTTCTTGGATATGGGGTTAATTACGATATTTCCAAGTTTACAGATGATACAAAACTGGTGGGAATGTGAATTGCAAGGAGGATGCAAAGGGGCTTCAAAGAGATTTAGACATGCTGAATGAGCGGGCAAGAGCATGAGTAATATAACATAATGTGGATAAGTGTGAGGTTACGCACTTTGATAGGAGGATCAGAGGTACATAGTATTGCTTATAGATGATTTGAGTACACGAGTAAAGAGGTTTTGCTTCATTTGTACAAACACTGCGGAGTCCAGAGCCGGAGTATTGAGTGTTATTCTGATCCACTTGCCTAAAGAAGGATATACTTCCCAAGTCAGGGAGTGGAACAAAAGTTCACTAGACTGATTTCTGGGAGAGCAAGACTATCCAATGTAATGAGATTGCGTTATCTGGAGATGAGAAGAATGAGAGCTGATCTCCGAAACTTACAGAAGTCTTAAAAGTGATAGCCCACATGTAGAAATGATGTCTCTCTTGGTGTGGGATTGAGAAACAGGGATACAATCTCAGAATAAAGGACAAGCTATTAATAACTGAGATGAAGAAGAACTCCTTCATTTAGAGAATGCTGAATCATTGGAATTCCCAAAGATAAGTCATGCTGGAAGTTAAAGTCAGAGATTGATATATTTCTTGTCAAAGAGTGTGGAGATAGTGCAGGAATATGGCATGGAGGTGGATGATCAGGCATGATCTAGAATGACACAGCAGGCTTGAGAGGTTGAATTGTCTACCCCTGCTCCTATTTTCTTACGTTTCTATTTATTTGAGAAATGCATTTAGCTGATACTGGAAATGAACTATGCTAAATTCAACCACATGTCCTGCTCTCAAACACTGGTTCCTTATAAAGGAATATAGATTGGGCAGATTAACATGTAGAATGTTCATATGCAAGTTCTGGAGTACCAGATGTGAGTGACTTGCTGCCCATCTCCTTGACTGTGCACTGCACATGCAAATTGTGTGTTCGTGAGAGGAAAGCCATGTTGGTTGAACAGTAGCTACCTGTCACAGGTTTAGATGCAGTTCTGCTCCAAAAACACACCTCATCAAAACAGAGAAACAAAACTGCTTCTCATTAAACAGGGTTCACAATCATTGCAGAACAATCCAAATGCACAATTTTAAACCAAGCAGAAAATATTGTCAGCTCAACATATGTAACTTGTCTTTGAAAAATCAGCAACTTGTGTATGTAAACAGGTCATGAGGCTTATCAAGGCTCCAGTTGTAATCCTCACTAACATTTTAACCATGCAATCTTAAGCTCTCATCAATAGTAAATAAACACTGAGAAAATCCCAGCTCTTCTTAGCAGAAAGATTTTTTTCATCCTTCAGCTGGTTTTTAGGTTTTCTTTCCTCCGAGGTTAACAAAAATTAAAATAAAATCAAACAGTTTAAAACCCTCCATTTTGATCCCCACACATTTGATTCACTTCTTTCAAATGGGATTCATTAGTAGTTATCGTGAATGTGAGCAATTGGCAGAACAAGCATATTGGCTGACTGTTGATTACCTCTCCTAAGCTGAATCTAAGACGTAAGGTGAGAATGACTTTCCATGAAATTCAAGGCAGAATTTGATCATCACGAAGGCCAAGTAAAATTAATTTCGATGCGAATCAGGGGAAAACACCCGGCTGGTTGGTATCATATCTTGCTCAAAGAAAAATGTTTATAGTTGTGGGAGGTAATTATCTCAGCCCCAAGACATTGCTGCAGGAGTTCCTCAGGGCAGTGCCTCAATATTTTTCACTGCTGCTTCATCTCTCCGGTGTAAGGTTAGAAAGATGGACATTCAACGATGAATATTCATTACCACTCATAATGCCTCTAATACTGAGGCAATCCGATCTACATGCTCAAGACCTGGGCAAAATTCAGGCTTAGGGTGATAAGTGACAAGTAATATTTATGCCATGCAATTAGCATTTCCAAAAGGAGAGAAATTAACCATCCACTTTTAGCGCATTAACATCACTGAAATCTCTGACCATCAACATCACTGACCTGAAACTGAACTGGACTAGCCATATAAATAGTGTAGCTATAAGAACAGGTTAGAGAATGGGATTTCTGTGGCGAGCAACTCACTTCTGGACTTCCCAAAGCCTGTTCACCATCGATAAGGCACAGTAAAGAGTGTGTTGGAATGATCCCCGCTTGTTTGGAATATTGCAGCACCAACAACTGGAAGCTCAACTACCCAGGACAAAGAGGGCACATAGAAGATAGGAACAGGAGTATGCCATTCTACCTCATTCCATCATTCAATATGATCATGACCAATCGTTCATTTCAATACATTGATCCTGCTCTCCCCCTTTAGCCAGAAGAGCTACACCTTTCTTGAAAACACAATGCTTTAGCCTCAATCACTTTCGATGGTAGTGAATTCCGTAGGCTCACAACTTTGGTTGAAGAATGTTCTTCTTATCTCAGTTCTAAAAGATTTACCCCTTAGCCATAAACAATGTCCCCTAGTTCTGGACCTCCCCCATCATCAGGAACATCGTCTACATCTAACCTGTCTGACATGCAAGATGGTGGCATGGCATCGTGTGTGGCTACATTGTATACTTTTTACTGTACTCTTGTATGTTGTACTAGAGTACACATGACAGTAAAACCTCAATCTAAAATCTAAATCTGTCTGGTCCTGTTAGAATTTGATAGGTTTCTATGAGATTTCCCCTCGTTCTTCTAAACTCGAATGAATGCAATCCTAACGAACTCAATTTCTCTTCATATGTCAGTTGTGCCATCCCTGGAGTCAATTTGGTAAACCTTCGCTGCATTCCCTTTATAGCAAGAAGATCTTTCCTCAGATAAGGAGACCAGAAGTGCACATAATATTCACCATTGGTCTTACCAATGCTCTGTATAATTGCAGCAAGACATCGTTGTTCTTGGACTCGAATCCTCTTGCTATGAAGGCCAACATACAGTTTGCCTTGTTTACTGCCTGATACATCTGTGCACTTAACTTTCACCAGTACTAGGACTAATCTGATTTGCCCAATGTGTATGCAGATTAAAATCACCCATAATTTACGTCACACATCTCTTATTTCCTGTTTAATGCCATGTCCCACATTTTCCGTTGCATTTACACCATTCCTGTAATGGAGCCCCAATAAGCCCCATTCAATTTTAACCCTATCTTCTGCATATGGGTATACACTAATTATATGTTATTCCTTATAAGTGCAGGGGTCATACTCTCTCTCCCAGCTGCCAGGTTTGATCAGTTTGGACGATTTCCTCCCAGGTCCTCATGGGTGTGTCCAAGGTACTTAATGACAACTTATTTGACAGGAAGCGTCAGCCTCCTGCTGATGTTCCAAATTGTGAACAAAGCAGAGTAAAAGTGGAAAAACAAATGTTCTATTCCTTTGGCGAGTCACTCACTCATATTAGGAGACCTTTAATATGTTGTCTGATTGTCTACCTTTATAGTAACACTGTTATCATCCTATTATATTTTTCTTGTGATTACGACACACTAAGAAAATTGTGAACATTGTGAAAATAAATCTTTAACCAATATAAAGTGGATGGAAGATTTAATTGCATTTATATGACATCTTATCACTTTGAAACATTTCACACACAATGAATTACTCTGAAGTGGAGTGACTGTTGTGAAGTGAGCAAATGTAGCAGCTACTGCACACACAGCCCAATTCCTCAAACTTCAAATAAACGAACAACCAGTTACATCTACTTGATCTGGATACCACCAGTAATTCTCTCTCTTCCCCCTATAGCTCATGGATTTCACTTAGCTGAAAACATCTCATCCCAAACATACTACCTCACTCAGTGCTGCTGGCAGGGCACTCTCTCTGCACTGCACATGGGAGCACTCCCTCAGGGCTGCATCGAGGTGTAAATTACGTACTGAAGTCCAAGAGTCAACTGGGAATTCACAACCATCTGCCTCATGTGGGAACACAACTACCAAGGAACCAAGATGATGTTTAAATTACTGCATAGTCAAAAAGAAATTGTGCATTAACAGAGGCATTGAAGGAACACTCAATCAGTATTGCACTGAATTGTTAGATTGGATTACGTGCTCAAGTCTCTACAGTGAGGTTTGAATCCACTGTCTTCTTACTCACAAGTGAAAGTGCTACCAACGAAAGCTAATGTTATTACTTAATTCAGAAAGGCTAAACAGAAGCTGGACAAAACCAAACTGTTTCTGATAAATTAATTCCAGTATCTGGATGTGCTTCATCTTCTGGACTATAGTCTCAGAAAAAGCCAAAAGTGTAGGGTGATGTAAATTGAGAAATTTTCTGTTATTCTCAAATCAGAGCTGCCTATTGCGTAGCTTTAATAAAAATAAAAGGATTCCGAATGCCTGAACATGTTTTTATGTCTTACAATTAAACAGCCATCTGATGCCATTAGTGAAAGACCTCCTTAAGCTAAATGGTATCAAATAACCACAGACATTTCATGCTGTAATAAAAAAATCAACATTGAGGAGAAGCAGAACACAAAATGCATCAAATAATTCATTGTTTATCTATTTTTCTGAAAATGCAAAGATGCTTTTGTCTCAGAAAAGTACAAATGTGACTATAATCTTTAGAGTGCATCAATTAACCTATATTAGGATTCTGTGTCATGGAATTCAGACATTTCATTGCACATCTGTCACAGAGACTGGCTTCCATACCAACTTCTATTTTCAAAAACACAAGCATAAACCACTGGATTAAGCCTACATCTTCATGTAATTGTAAAAGGCGAGAGATGCAAAGGGTTTCAGTAAATACATTTTGCCTTTTGGAAAATCTAACACCTAAATTACAATCCTTAAGAATCATTAATACCATTCATAATCTGTGTAAATATGTGGTGCTGCTGAGACTAGTATTAGCCCAGTGGCCCGGAGTAGAAAGGTGATAATAGAAAGGTGGGCTTTCTTCTTGAACTCTCCAACCTTCTAGTGCTTTGGTAAAACTTAGTAGCTTATTTCAGACAGCAGTTCAGATTCAACCACATTGTTCCAGGTTTGATTCCAGCCTTGGATAACTAACTGTCTGTGTGGAGTCTGCACTTTCTTCCTGTGTTTGCATGGGTTTCTGCTGGGTGCTCCTATTTCCTCCTACAGTCGAAATACTTGCAGGTTAGGTGGATTAACTATGCTAAATTGCCCTGTAGTATCCGGGTATGTGCAGATTAAGTGGGTCAGCCATGGTTACTGCAGAATTACAGGGACAGAGTGGTGGTGGTTATGGTTGGGATGGGGTAGGAGCTGGGTCTGAGTGGGATGATTTTTGGAGGGTCGGTACAGACTCGATGGGCCAAATGGCCTCTTTTTGCACTGTTGGGTTTCATAATTCTATGACTGGAGTCTCATATTGGTCTAGAGTTGGCAAGGATAGCAGTTTTCCTTCCCATCACAACTATCATAATCACTTATAATGATACTAGATTTTATGTAAAGGTTTTTTTCCCATTAAACTAAATTCAACTTTTCAAACTGCTGTGAATGGAATTTGAGTTCACATTCTGCTTAATCCAGTAACATAACTGCAACACTATTACTCCCCAGCATATTTTCAATCTGTCAACTTGTCTGGTCAACAGACCCTTCCTGTGGAACATAGTAATAGGAGGCAGCCACAAAGTCCCTTGAGTGTGTTCTGTCTTTCAATTAGATCATGAATGATTTGCACCTCAACTCCATTTACTTAAACACTGCTAAAAAGAGACAAGATGTTCATCTTGTACTCATCAGAAACACAACATAATAAACAAGCCTGAACAATGAACACCAGTTTATACATGAGAAGAGGGTGCTTATTGGTTGGGCCATCATTTGACATGGAGATACAGCAAGAACAGTTACCTGTCAATCTTAATGCTCAGTCCAGGCAGGCAGATTCTGAATGGTCGATAAGACGGTCAAATAGATGCATTGCCAATGGAAACACTCCAGGCCCAGCCCTTCCCAACATCTTTGCTCAATCAGAAGTCCATCTTGAATGGGAAGACAACTAACCTCCTATCCCTTGCATATATTCCAATATGTAGATTACACATTTGCAACATGTGAATCCATTGCATCAAAAAATTTCTTAACACAGTTTCATAAACTCTAGCCCATTCTCAAATTTTCATTGAAATGGACCAATCAAAGAGTTCACTTTCCTCGATGTATTAGTTGAGAAAAATGACGATGCGTTCTTAACCACCATTTACTGAAAGTTATCTACTGGTCAATTAATGTGTTTAGTTTCCTACAGTCCTACGTGCTGCAAGACCAATCTTATTTGCAATCTTGTAAATAGAACCCTAGACATCTTGACACTAAGGTAACACCATTAGAATTAGGAACAGGGGAAGACTGTTCGGCCCCTCAAGCCTTGCCAACCATTCAGTAGGATCATGGCTGATCTGACATTCCTCACGTTCACTTTCCTGCCTTTTCCCCATAACTTTTGATTCCCTACTGATCAAAAATCCATTTATCTATTCCAGTCTTAAATATATACAAGGACTCTGCCCTCACAGCTCTCTGTGGCAAGGAGTTCCAAAGACTTACAACTCTCTATGGGAAGAAATTCCTCCTCATTTCACTTTTAAATTGGCGTGCCTTTATTCTGAGACTATGCCCGCTGGTTCTAGACTCTCGCATGAGGGGAAACATCCTCTCAGCATCTTTAAGCATCCTGAAAGATAGGGCATATGAAAACTAGCAGGTGTGCTAATGGATACTCTAATTAAATCATCACATTATGAATGTTATGAAAATTCAAGAAAGGGCTAACATCCAGGGCTTTGGCCTGGTTTACTTCAAATTAACCTGGAATGGAAAGGTGTCTCAAAGATTTGAACAATAGGTAAACCTAGCTGTGTCACACTGCTACTATGCGGTAAATTCATTAGTGATTTTCCTCACTAACAGCCAGCAAGCCAAAAAGATGTTTTGCCTACCACACAAATGAGTAATGTGATATATGAGTTTCAATGCCAGTGCAAGTATATTGGCCATATGTTCAAAGCAACCACTCACAGCAAGCAGCATGCCAATAATGCTCAACCAAACCCTGCTTGCAAACTTAAAGAAGTTATATTCACCATTAGATGTAATTCTGCAACCTCTCAGAAATAATTTATGTAATAATCTGGACTGTACACCAGAAGCCAATTTAAAATCATCAGTCAGGCTTGCAGTCATGCATTAGCACATGTTAGAAGCTGCTTATCTAAGTACACAGGACACACAGGACCCTGTTTACTTTGAGGCAAAATGAATTTGTATATACATTGTATCTTTCAAAAAAGTTCATGGATACAGTCTATCTCTGCTGCACTTGAATTACAACATCCTCACCAATCTGAATCTACCTGCCTGATCTGAACATTAATTCAATTGGTAACTGTTCTTGCTGCATCTCCATGCCAATGATGGCCCAAGCAATTAATACTGTCCTCTCATTCTACATAATTTGGTGTCCATTTGTTCATGTTCATTTCTTGTCTTGCAGTTATGGTGTTTTTAAGATGAAAAGTGTATAGCAATATTTAAATTCTGTACGACCAAGCAACTCCATTTACCTGTAGTTCCACACCACTTAATAACCTAATCAAACAAAAATCTGCTCATTTCATCCATGAACACTCCAACTGTTCTTAGCTGCTTTTGATTCTTCTGGGAGACTGTTACAAATTTCCACCACTCTTTGTGTGAAAAAGTGTTTCTAATTTGCCTTTTAGATGCCAAAGTCTAACGTTACTTTTATTTCCCTTACTTCTTGAATCTCCATTTAGAAGGAGTAGTTTCCAAGTATTTAACCTTTTGAATACTCCCAGACAGTGTAAATAATAAGAACATTTCCGAATCTGTTGACTGACATGGATCTGCTCTGCAATTCAGCATGTATAGAGCTTTGGGTGTAAAAAAAACTTGGCAGTTGGGATATAATGCGAGAGGACATGAGGTTATGCGCTTTGGTAAGAAGAATAAAGGAGCTGACATTATTTAAATGGAGAAAGACTGCTGAAAGCCATGGAACGCAAGGATTTATTACAGCCATGGAGTCATACAGAATGGAAATAGACCTTTCGGTCCAACCAGTCCATGCCGACCATAATCTCAAATTAAACTAGTCCCATCTGCCTGCGTTTGGCCCATATCCCTCCAAACATTTCTTATTCATGTACTTATCCAAATGTCTTTTAACATTGTAACTATACCCGCATCCATCATTTTCTCTGGAAGTTCATTTCACATATGAACCACTCTGAAATAAAACTGCCTCTCATGTTTTATTTAATCTTTCTCCTCTCACCTTAAAAATATGCCCCCAAGTCTTGAAATCCCTCACTCTAGGGAAAAGACATCTGAAATTCACTTTAGCTATACCCCTCATGATTTTATAAACCCCTGTAAAGTTACCCCTCAACCTCCTGTGCTCCAGTGAAAGAGGTCCCAGCCTATCAAGCGTCTGCTTATAATTCAAACTCTCCATTCCTGGCAACCTCCTAGTAGATCTTTTCTGAACAGAAAGAGGTTCTGCTGAGGAATTGTGAGCAGCCTGGGCCGAATCACAAATCCAAACCACAAAAGCAACAATCGCAGGACTACCACCTGAGCCGAGTGCAAATGGACACAGCGCAAACCACACTAGAGAGGCAAACATACCCCTCCCACAGACTCACATCCTTCCCATCCAACTCCATGAGCCTGAGATGCAGCCACAGCAAAACCAGGAAACATATTTTTGAATCACAAAAAAGCTAGCATCCAAATTTGGAACGTAATATAGAAGGCCATTAGGATGTTGGCCTTTACTTTAAAGAGAATGCAGTATAAAAGTAGGGATGTTTTGCTAAAACTATACAAGGCACTGGTCAGACCACAGCCGGAATACTATGAACAGTTTTGGGCCCCTTATCTAAGGAAACATGTACTAACATTGGGGGCCATCCACAGAAGATACACTAGACTGATATCAGGTATGAAGGGACTGTTTTATGAGACAGGTTGAGCAGATTTGGCAAGTACTCATTGCAATGTAGAAAATGACAGGTGACCTTGTTGAAACATACAATATACTTACAGGCTGACATATAAGATTGTGATAAGGAGGAATTTCTTCTCTCAGAGGGTAGTGAATTGTGAAATTCTTTACCACACAGGATTTTTGAGGGTGGGTCACTAAGTTTACTTAAGCCTGAGATAGAGAGATTTTTAATCAGTATAGGAATCAAAGACAATGGAGAAAAGACAGGAAAATGGAGTTGAGGATTATCAGATCTCACTGAAGGACAGAGTGAACTCGATGGGCTGAATGGCTTACTTCTGCTTCTACGCCTTGAACGGATGGCAGTGGCTTTGTGCTGGATGGCAGTGGACAGTTTATTCCCGGAATAGAGACAGAGAGGTCAAGGAAAGGTTTGGAAATGTCGGAAATGAACTATATGAAAGTTATAGAGGGGTGGAAATTGGAGGCAAAATGAACAAATTTTTCAAGGTCCTGATGGAAGCATGAAGCAGCACTCAAACAGTCGTCGGTATACCAAAGAAAGAGTTGTGGGAGGGGGCCAGTGTAGGACTGGAACAAGGATTGTTCCATATAACCCTTAAAGAGGCAGGCATAACTGGGACTCATGCTGGTGCCCATAATCACTCCTTTTGACTTGGCAGAAGTGAGATGAATTAAAGGAAAAATTGTTCAGTGCGAGAACAAGTTCAGGCAGGTGGAGGAGAGTGGTGGTGGATGGGACTGTTCAGGCCTCTGGTTGAGGAAAGAGCCGAGATCTTTCAGACCATCCTACTGGGGAATGGAGATATAGGGGGATTGGACATCCATGGTGAACAGGAGGCAGTTAGGGCCAGGGAACTGGAAATTGTCAAAATGGTGGAGGGCATCAGAGGAACCGTGGATGTAGATGGGCAGGGTGGGGACAAATGGAGACAGGATGGAGTCATGGTAGAGGAAATCACTCCCCTGCCTGCATTTCACAAGGATTGTTCCCTCCAGTTCACCCTAGTCCATTCATCGACCACTAACTCCACCTCCTTTTCCCACTGCACCTTCCTATGTAACCACAGAAGGTGCAACAACTGGCCCTTCACCTCCTTCCTGCTCACCATCCAAGGGCCTAAGCCCCTGAAGCAATGTTTCACCTGTACCTCCTTGTGTATTATGTTCGCTGCACCCAATGTGGCCTACTCTACATTGGACAAACCACACACAGACTGGGTGACCACTGCGCAGAATATTTCTGATCTGTGTGCAAGCATGACCCTAACCTTCCCATGGCCAGTCATTTTAGCACAGCACCCTACTTGCATGACCACTTGTCTGGCCTCGGTATGCTGCAGTACTCCAATATGTCACAGCACAAACTGGAGGAAAAACATCTCATCTTCAGACTAGACACTTTACAACTTTCTGAACTTAATACTGAGTTCAGCACCTTCACATTATGAACTAACTCCCATTGCTTCCCTTTCTTTTAGCTTTACTTGTTAAATTCTCTGTCACCATGTGCTCTCTCCCATCCCCAACCCCTAGTGCGACTGTCTGTTCTTTCCAGTCTGGCAGTTAGACACACCATTGTTCTGCCATTCTCACACTCTGATCATTTAATCCAAACTATCAATACCCTTTCTCCCCCAGCACTCCACAATCCACCCACCCCCACCCCAACAATAGCTTAAATGCTGCCCCCTCCACACTTCATTTCAACTCTGATGAAGAGTCATCTAGACATCTAGACATTATGTTGCTATCTCCCCATGGATGCTGCTTGACCCACTGTGATCTCCAGCATCTGCAGTTATTTGCTCCTAATCAAGGATATGTATTTGTCTCAGTGCTGGCAATGTAAAGAATATAAGATAGGAGCAGAATTAGAACATTCTGCCCATCAAGTCTGCTCCACCATTCAATTGTGACTGATATGTTTCTCAACTCCATTCTCCAACCTTCTCCCTGTAACCCTTGATCCCCTTACCAAACAACAGCCATCTATCACTGTCTTAAACACACTCAATGATTTGGCCTCCATAGCCCTCTGCAGCAATGCCAACATTGCATTTGCCTTCCTAACTGCCAACTGAACTTGCATGTTAACCTTAAGGGATCCTGAACTAGGACTCCCAAGTCCATTTGCCCTTCACATTCCTGAATCCTTTCCCCATTTAGAAAATAGTCTACTCCACTATTCTTTCCACCAAACTGTATAACCTCACACTTTGCCATATTGTATTCCATCTGCCTCTTCTTTGCCCACTTGCCTAGCATGTCCAAATCCTCTGCAGCCTCCTCACTTCCTCAGCACTACCTGTCCCTCCACCTATCTTTGTGTCATCTGCAAACTTAGCAACAATTCCCTCCGTTCCTTCGTCCAGATTGTTAATGTATAACATGAATAGTTGCTGTCCCAACACTGAACCCTTGACTCTCTTGAAGTTCTGCTCTGTTGCTGGTGTCTTCCATTGTGAATAACTTTTAGATATCAAAAAACTCTTGCAATCTTCCTTTTATGAGTTTGCTCACTCCCATATTTCATCTTCTCCCCTTTAGAACATAGAACATAGAAGATAGAACATAGAACAGTACAGCACAGTACAGGCCCTTCGGCCCACAATGTTGTGCCGAACTTTTACCCTAATCCTAAGGTCTATCTAACCTCCACCCCTACCTTATACTATCATCCATATGCCTATCTAATAGCCGCTTAAATGTCCCTAATGAGGCTGACTCCATTACCCTCTCTGGCAATGCATTCCATGCCCCTACCACTCTCTGAGTAAAGGACCTACCTCTGATGTCTCCCCTATATCTACCTCCACTCACTTTAAAACTATGGCCCCTTGTAATAGCTACCTCCAGCCTAGGAAACAGTCTCTGGCTGGCTACTCTATCTAAATCTCTGATTATTTTGCACACCTGTATCAAGTCACCTCTCATCCTTCATCGTTCTAAAGAGAAAAGCCCTAACTCTCTCAACCTTTCCTCGTAACACCTTCCCTCCATTCCAGGCAACATCCTGGTAAATCGCCTCTGCACCTTTTCCAACGCTTCCACATCTTTCCTGTAATGAGGCGACCAGAACTGGACACAATACTCCAGATGTGGCCGAATCAGGCTTTTGTATAGCTGGAGCATAACTTCACGGCTCTTGAACTCAATCCCTCTATTAATGAAAGCTAACACACCATATGCCTTCTTAACAACTCTATCCACCTGGGTGGCTACTTTCAGGGAACTGTGGACATGAACCCCAAGATCCCTCTGCTCCTCCACACTGCCAAGAACCTTTCCGTTAACCCTATATTCTGCTTTCAAGTTTGTCCTTCCAAAATGAATCACCTCACACTTTCAGGGTTAAACTCCATCTGCCACTTCTCAGCCCAGCTCTGCATCCTATCAATGTCCCTTTGTAACCTAGAACAGCCCTCCGCACTGTCCACAACGCGACCCACCTTCGTACCGTCCGCAAACTTACTAATCCACCCTTCCACTCCTTCATCTAAATCATTTACAAAAATTACAGATAGAAGAGGACCAGAACAGATCCTTTGGTACACCACTCGTAACTGAGCACCATGTTGAATATTTTCCGTCCACTACCACCCTTTGTCTTCTAAGGGTCAGCCAATTCTGAATCCAATCTGCCGCATTTCCCCCTATCCCATGCCTCCTTACCTTCTGCATGAGCCTACCATGGGGAATCTTATCAAACACCTTACTTAAATCCATGTATACCACATCCACTGCTCTACCTTCTTATCCTCTGCAGGTTTTAAAAGGCTTTCCAATCCTCTGGCTTCCCACTAATCTTCACTACATTGCATTCTTCTTCTTTTGTTTTTATGCTGCCCCTGACTTCCCTTGTCTGTCATGGTTGTCTCATCCTTCCCTTAGTATGCTTCTTCTCTAATGGGATTAATTTCTGCTGTACCTCCTGAATTACTCCCAGAAACACCCCTGCCACTGTTGCTCCATTGTCTTCCCTTCCAATCAATTCTGGCCAGCTCCTCCCTCATGAATTTGTAGTTACCTTTACACAACTGTAATACCATTACATCTGATTCAGTTTCTCCCTCTTAAACTGCAGGGTGAGTTCAATCACGTTATTGTCACTGCCCCCGGGTTGTTCCTTCACCTTCAGCTCCCTAATCAAGTCTGCCTCTTTAGACATCGCTAAATCCAGAATTGCCTCTTCCCCAGAATGCTCTGCCACAAGCTGCTTCAAAAAAAAACTTCTGATAGACATTCCACAACTTCCTTTTCATCAGATCCGCTTTCAACTTGATTTTCCCACTCCACGTGCATGTTGAAGTCCCTCACAATTATTGCAGTAGTGCCTTTCTTACCTGCGTTTTCTATCTCCTGATTTATTTTCTTCCCAAATTCTGACTACTGTTAGGAGGCCTGTACACAACACCCATCTGGGTCTTTTTTCCTTTGCGATTCCTCAACTCTACCCACACAGATTCTACTCCTTCTGACTCTATATCACTTCTTGTTCCAATCTAATTTAATGTCTTACTAACAAGGCAACCCCATCCCCTTTACCCATCTGCTTGTCCTTTTGAGGGGATGTGTATCACGTTCTGTGATACCCACAACATCATACCCACCGATTTCAATATGTGCTACAAACTCACTTGCCTTGTTTTGTATGCCACATGCATTTAAGTACAACATGCTCAATCCTGCATTGACTGTCCCCCTTCTTACAACTGAATCCTTTTCTGCTGTGCCTGAAGTTAGATTCCTGATCCTTTCCCAACACACCATAAAGCACCACATGTCAATAATACATAGTGAGAATTAAGGCAGAAGTTTTCCATTATCTTCTCTTCTTATGTATCAAAATAGGTAAATTAGAAATTAAATGGGCCAAGTAATGAAACTTCGAAACGCTCTCTTTGTGCATAAAGATTTCTGCTGGCAAAGCCAAGGAAAGGAGTACTCATTATCCCTCTAAACCCCACTGTCAGTCTGACTCAGGTGGCATCATTCCCAGCTCTTGGTCAAAAAGTAGTGGCCTTGTCTAATTAACCAGGTAGTTGTGTATAATACAGAACAGGCGGTACCTTGAGATGAGATGCTGAACCAATACTATGTTCTGCTATTTCATGTGGACGTTAGAAGCTTTTAGGGTACAGTTTGAGGCAGAGAAGGGATTTCTCCTGGTGTAAGGCACAACATTCCTCCAATAGTCAATACAACCGAGGTTGCAGATTCAATTTACTGACTGTGGGATCATGCTAGTACAGAATGCTGTTGTGTTTGCTTGCATAATCGTCACTAAACTTCAAAAATAACAGCGTGGGACACTTTGGGATGTCATGATAAGACACGATATAAATGCAAGCATTTTGATCTTTTTATCTACGCTAACATAGGAAAGATGATACGTTAGAGAAGGACTATTTATTACTTTTCTGTTTGCAAATGGTCTAATGCAAAAAGAATCATGTCAACATGGAAATCCAACCATCTGATTATTTCTATTTAAATATAATATGGTACTTTATCCTCTTTAAGTTCAATGCCAGACTGGGGTTTGTTTTTTTGCCTTTGCTGTAGGGCAAAAATAACTGTCTGGCTGAATAGTCGCAGCATAGTAACACACCACAGCTGGGTCCAATTACCAGCTACATCCTTGTAATGCCTCTCACTAACAATGCTAATGCGAGTGTGACTGTGAGTCTATGGATGCTGTAAAAGTTAGATCAGGCATGTGAGAATAACAAATGAAAATGTAAAGCTAAACTGACAGGAAGTACAGTAGCATCTATTTTAAATGATACATTTCTGTGGGCCTAGCCATTCTGGCACCTTAATCACTCTATGTTCAGATGCTTTAACATTTTCTATTTTCAAGTGCCAAGACATTGCTGTAGTGCAAGAAAAGGATTAACGACAGGTTATTCTTGACAGACATAATATTTATAAAGGTGCTTTTGTGTCACTGTGCTGGTAGACTTGTCTACTGTCTACCACTTACTCTTTTCCTCTGCATTGTAATTTGGTCAGCAGGACAGCCAGAAAATTTGTTAGCTCTCGAGAAGACCCGTTAGAAAATGAATGCATATTACCTATAGGCCTAGGAAACTCAGAGTCAGCCCTTATTCAATCCCAAGGCGGCACTGGTACATGTGACATTAGGAACTCCTTCAAGCATTTATCATCATCAGTGGCAACTTGGCTGAATAGCTAAGACTTGCCGCTGAGGCAGAAAATTGTGGACTTAATCTCCATCCCAGGACTTGTATATAGAATGTAGGCTGACAGTACATTGCAATAACAATTGATTTGCAGGGCAAATATGGGGTCTACATAACAATATTTCCTGCTCCTTGCATTAATTGCAGGTGAAATGCTTTGACAAGTTTCCACGATATGTGACTAGTAAATAATTTTTTAAAGTGGATTAAACTCTCACAATGCAACACTTTAAAAAATGAGAGGGGTTGTCTCGATTACCTGACCTCTTAAGTCCAATTGATTTGATTTGATTTGATTTAT